>NW_019946608.1:21280-29240 GCF_002910315.2 Salvelinus sp. IW2-2015
ATAAAATAGACATTACATTTTCATATTCCATCCATCATTATGCCCTCATTTGGCTGATCAAATCTATTGTCCTAAAGTCCATTTAATGCATGTTACAGTTCTAAGGTAGACTCTCCATACGGCACACACAGACATTCCAATCCCTAACACTAAAGGAAAAAAGGATTAGTCTGCTGCCTTAACATCTACGATGGGCGTAAAGGTGTCATAAACCCCCCTCCGTACCTCTCCCACTCTGCGGGAGGTAGAGATATCTCTGTAGAGCTGATCCTCCAGGCCAGTCATGACACTATTGATACCCTTTACTAGGTGGTAGAGATATCTCTGTAGATGATCCTCCGCAGGCCAGTCATGACACTATTGATATCCTTTACTAGTTCCGCTGTACTACTGTTGATACTATTGATCCCCTGATGTTTACTAGGTGGTAGAGATATCTCTGTAGAGCTGATCCTCACAGGCCAGTCATGACACTATTGATACTTTTACTAGGTGGTAGAATATCTTCTGTAGAGCTGATCCTCACAGGCCAGTCATGCCACTATTGATCCCTTTACTAGGTGTGTAGAGATATCTCTGTAGAGTTGATCCTCGCAGGCCAGTCATGACACTATTGATACCTTTACTAGTTCCGCTGTACTACTGTTGATACTATTGATCCCCTGATGTTGTTTACAGCCAATCATCTTTTAATAAATTGCTTCCAATGTTTTCACTGAAGACCCAACGTCAGTCTAGAATGCCTATTTATTTTTCTTCCTTTACTACTGTTACTATAGTCTTTAGCTTACTACGGGAAAGTTGTATTCAGTGCCAAGATGTTTCCTCATTTCAGTTGAATCCAATGTTATCAATGTGAATTTAGAATGAAATACTGAAACAATGTTTTCCTTTTGTTGTTCTTCTCCTGGCCAGAAAAACCCCATGACTCTGTCCAAGCAGCCTAACAACACCTGTTCAGCCGGGGTCAACTACACTCCCAACCTGACTAAGGACAACGCCGTCTCCACCATCTCCAACAGCGCAGACATCCAGCTGAAACTGGCTGAGGTCAAGAACCCCGACCCCAAAAAGACTTACAACAGCGTCAGCAAGATCGACAAGATGTCCCGTATAGTGTTTCCTGTTCTGTTTGGGACATTCAACCTGGTTTACTGGGCTACGTACCTCAACAGGGAACCAGTGATCAAAGGAGCTGTGAACCCCTATACATAGAAGGAGAAGGCCAGGGAAGTGGTCTTAAAGGTCCCCTGTTACCTATGGAGTGCATTACGTTTGATCAGAGCACATAAGGTTAAGGTTTAGAGTTAAGGTTAGGGTTAAGGTTAGGGTTTGAGTTAGGGTTAAGGTCAGGGTTAGGGTTAGGGTTAAGGTTAGGGTTAAGAGTTAAGGTTAAGGTTAGGGTTAAGGTTAGGGTTAAGGWTAGGGTTAGGGTTAAGGTTAGGGTTAGGGGCTCTGGTTACAAGTAGGGCATTTTATTATATATAGGGAATAGGGTGCCATTTGTGGCATTGAGGCTCCTGTCTCACCTCACCCACCCCCACTACACTATACACTAACACTATACCACTACACTACTACCACTACACTATACCACTACACTATACCACATACACTATACCACTACACTACACCACTACACTATAACCAACTACAACTACACCACTACACTACACCATCTACAACACCACTACACTATACCACTACACTATACCACTACACTATACCACTACATCTATACCACTACACATATACCAACATACCACTAACCACTACACTAACACCACTACACTATACCACTACACTATACCACTAACACTATACCACTACACAATACACCACTACACTATACCACTTACACTATACCACTACACTATACCACTACACTATACCACTACACTATACCACTATACCACTACACTATACCACTACACTACCCCACTACCACTATAACCACTACACTTACCACTACAACTACAACCATACACTAACACTACACTATACCACTACACTAACCCCACTACACTATACCACTACACTATACCACTACAACTACACCACTACACTACACCACTACATAACCACTACACTACACCACTACACTAACCACTACACTATACCACTACACATATACCAACTACACTACACCACTACACTATACCCACTACACATAATACCACTACACTATACCACTACACTATACCCACTAACACTATACCACTACACTTACCACACACTACACGATATAACCACTTACACTATACCACTTACACTATACCACTACACATACCACTACCACTACTACCACAAATACACTATACTACACTACACTCCTATACCACTACACTATACGCACTACACTCAGCTACACTACACTATAACCACTACACTAACAACCCACTACACTATACCACTACACTATACCACTACACTACACCACTACACTATACCACTACACTATACCACTACACTATACCACTACACTACACCACTACACTATACCACTACAGACATACTGTTGCATAAACTGGACCCACATACTGCTATCCTATCAAACACAATGCCAAGCAATTCATCCCTTGTTCTAATCATCATGGTTTACTAGGAGAGATTCTCTTAATCCCTTATTCATCATGGTTTACTAGGAGAGTTATGCTCTTATTGTTTTCATCTCAACACAAACTATAATATGAGAGCTATAATATGAGCTATAATATGGATATAGCCATAGAAATAGAATTTCTAGAAAGGGTTTAGAGCCTCTAACCCTGGCAATATGACTGGTTAAACGTATGGGTACTTTCCGTTCGTTTGACCTGGTGTTGCGATGCAATCCCAATCTACAGATATTATTTCTATGGGAATAGTATTGCCATGTTTGCCTTGACTCGTTCTACTGTATGATAATACAGCTTCTACTTTCATAAACGTATCCTTCCTTTTTGCTCCTCCATGTTTCTAGAACTCCAGATAGTCATCACCGATGATTCGTTTCTGCCACAAACGCTGCATCCCAAATAGTACCCTATTCTCTATTAAAGTGCACTACTTTTGACCAGCACCCAAAGGGCTCTGGGCCCTATAGGGAACAGGGTACCATTTGGGACAGGTAAACTCTGACCGGGAACATTTGGCATTTACATCATTTTCTCACACAGGTCCAGATGCGTTCTGTTGCTAAAAGGACAGCGAGGCCAAATGCTATGCAAAACAATGTCTSTACTCTATGACTACTGTATTAACACTATATGAATACTGTATTAATACTATATGACTACTSTATTAATACTATATGACTACTGTATTAATACTATATGACRACTGTATTAATACTATATGACTACTGTATTAATACTCTATGACCACTGTATTAATACTCCCGTGACTACTGTATTAACACTATATGACTACTGTATTAATACTATATGACTACTGTATTAATACTATATGACTACTGTATTAATAATATATGACTACTGTATTAATACTATATGACTATTGTATTAATACTATATGACTACTGTATTAATACTATATGACTACTGTATTAATACTCTATGACTACTGTATTAATACTCTATGACCACTGTGTTAATACTCTATGACCACTGTATTAATACTATGTGACTACTGTATTAATACTCTATGACTACTGTATTAATACTTCCCAACCCCTGTATTAATACGCTATGCCCGTGGTATTAATGTTATATGATCACTGTATTGATACTCTATGACCACTGTATTAATACTCTGTGTCCCCGGTATTAATACTATATGACTACTGTATCAGTACTTTACAACTTCTGTATTAATGCTCTATGCATACTGTATTAGTACTATATGACCGCTGTATTAATACTCTATGCGTGCTGCATTAATACTATATGGTTGCTGTATTAATACTATACGACTATTGTATTGGTGCACTATATCCACTGTAGTAATACTCCACAACTGCTGTATTAATACTATATGACTACCGTATTGATACTCTATGTCCACTGTAGTAATACTCCACAACTGCTGTATTAATACTATATGCACACTGCATAAATGCGATATGAGTACTGTATTAATACTCCACGGCCGCTCTATTAATACTATATGCCCGCTGTATCAATACTCTACGACATCTGTATTGATACTCTATGCCCACTGTATTAATACTCCCGTGACTGCTGTATTAATACTATATGACTACTGCGTTAATACTCTATGGCTACTGTATTAATACTATATGACTACTGCGTTAATACTCTATGGCTACTGTATTAATACTATATGMCTACTGTATTAATACTATATGACTACTGTGTTAATACTTTATGACTACTGTGTTAATACTTTATGGCTACTGTATTAATACTATATGACTACTGTATTAATACTGTATGACTACTGTATTAATACTTTATGAATACAGTAATACTATATGACTACTGTATTAKTTTTTTACTACTACTATGATGCCTGATTTTATCTTTGAAAATCTTGGGTTGCGTCTCAAGATGTCACTCTATTATCTAAATGGTGCACTACTATTGACCAGAACCCTGTGGACCTTGGTCAAACATAGTGCACTGTATAGGGAATAGGGTGCCATTTTGGGACGCACCTTGCTTTGTACAAAAATGGGCTGAAAGCTGTTTAAGCCGTGGCTCAAGCACATGGCTCTCCACTTAGCTTGTTAGAAGAAGAAGATAATAGCCATGATCAATGTGTTGCCTTCGGACTGGTAATTCGTCACGAATGCAGTGACATTTCTTGCAATTACTTTTTGAGAAGCCAGTGTTACAATGTTCGGCCATTTTTTGTTGTTTAACTAAATAGCCATTTTTCTGTTGAAWGAAGAACTGGAATTTGAGCTGTGAAGTGATAGTTAACAGCTTTATGCTTGTCGATCAGTCCCTGCAGGATTACGCAGTTCTGCGATCTGAAATTAGACAAAATCATCGCATATTGCCATGCAAAATATCAGAAATGTCAGAAATCAAAATCAAGTATTTTTGCCCCCAAATAACACCAAAAAATCCCTGTGAAATCCTGAAGGGAATGGTAGATGCTCTGTGAAAGACATTTGTATGTGATATAACCTGCTGCTTTTAGCCAGGCCAGGCTCTATTCAATTACTAKGGTTAGCTTGGATTTGCACAATACTGGTAACTTTCACCAAATTCCCATTTTTTTTCAGAAATCCCGGTTGGAGGATTCCTGATTCCCTGCTGATTCTAGGAATCTTCCAAATCAAATCAAATCAAATGGTATTTGTCACATGCTTCGTAAAAACAACAGGTGTAGACTGACAGTGAAATAGCTCCCTGACGGGTCCTTTAGAATAATGCAGAGAGAAAATTGAAAAGTAATAGAAAAATAATAAATAAAAATGAGTAACAACTTGGCAATGCACAGGGTACCAGTACAGAGTTGATGTACAGGGGTATGAGTTAACAACATGGCTATATACACAGGGTACCAGTACAGAATTGATGTACAAGGGTATGAGTTAACAACATTGCTATATACACAGGGTACCAGTACAGAGTTGATGTACAGGGGTATGAGGTAATAACATGGTTATATACACAGGGTACCAGTACTGAGTAGATGTGCAGGGTATGAGGTGATAACATGGCTATATACACAGGGTACCAGTACTGAGTTGATGTACAGGGGTATGAGGTAATAACATGGTTATATACACAGGGTACCAGTACTGAGTAGATGTACAGGGGTATGAGGTAACAACATGGCTGTATACACAGGGTACCAGTACAGAGTTGATGTGCAGGGGTATGAGGTAACAACATGGCTGTATACACAGGGTACCAGTACTGAGTCAATGATAACATGCCTATATACACAGGGTACCAGTACTGAGCAGATGTTCAGGAAATGTACAGCAAATGTGATGAGTCAACGAAGTTAGTGCAAAAAGGGGTCAATGCAGATAGTCTGGGTAGCTATTTGGTTAACTATTTAGCGGTCAACTGTGATTTCTGGAAAAATGCAGGGAATTTGGTGAAAGATGAATTTACCAACCCTAGCTTGGATGAACTACTACATGCAGACACAGTAACACGGAGTTACAGCTTCGGTGACTGAAGAGAGACTGCTTTCCAAGTAGAACTCTACTTTCTATATAGTGCTCTGCTTTTGACCAGAGCATGTCGGGAATAAGGAGTCCTGGTCCCATACGGCTCTGGTCAAAGGTATTGCTCTGTGTAGGGAATAAGGAGTATTTGGGACGTACACAGAGAGATTAGTTGAGTAGCTCAACGCTTAGCAGCTCTAACCGAATAGGATGCTTTTTTACATACTGTATTTATGCTCTTTCAGGCTTCTGGATATTTGTTTTGTTCCTTCCTATGTGCATTAATGATGATGATGATGATGATGATACAAATCTTCTTAATGAACAAAGCGTTTTTATGCTTTTGGAGTAAAAATGTCTCAATCTTTCTCCTCACAGTTTTTAGGTAAGTATCTGTACTGGAGAGACAGAGTAGTTCTGTAGCTAAATAAAACGGATAAATCTCTTTTTCACCTTTTTTAGTTATTTTATATGAATCGGCTCTATTTAAAGGACACGAAGGTGATATAAAATCATCATTGAATAACCAACATTAGAAATGCACAGTCTTTCTCGATAATACGAAACACTGCTTCATCAAAGTGCTTTGAAAGGGTCGAAGAGAGCATGGGAGTATGTTCTGTTTTCTACATCACAACGGTTTCTTACTTAATTTTCATAATATGTTCCATTTAAAGCAGTAATTTGGATCAGTTTATTGTTGTCAATGGTCTCCGCAGCTCTCRTGCCGAACCTCTAGCATGCAAAATYAAAKATACCATGACAACACACCATAGTGTGTGAATAGAGAGAATGGGTTTGGAAATTATCAAAGTTCTACATAAAGTTCTAGAAGAAATCAAGGTTCTAGATGCTCTGACCAGATCTATAGTTCTATACAGGACACCTCAAGTCAAATCATTCCTACAGTTCGTATAGTTCTATACAGGACACCTTCAAGTAGAATCATTCTCTATAGATCTACTGTTTTATACAGGACACCTCAAGTAGAATCATTCTCTACTAGTTCTATAGTTCTATACAGGACACCTCAAGTAGAATCATTCTCTATAGTTCTATAGTTCTATACAGGACACCTCAATTAGAATCATTCTCTATAGTTCTATAGTTCTATACAGGACACCTCAAGTAGAATATTCCTCTATAGTTCTATACAGACAAACCTCAATTAGAATCATTCTCTATAGTTCTATAGTTCTATACAGGACACCCTGAAGTAGAATCATTCTCTACAGGTCTATGGTTCTATACAGACACCTCAAGTAGAATCATTCTCTATATTCTATAGTTCTATACAGGACACCTCAAGTAGAATCATTCTTCTATAGTTCTATGGTTCTATACAGGACACCTCAAGTAGAATCATTCTCTATAGTTCTATGGTTCTATACAGGACACCTCAAGTAGAATCATTCTCTATAGTTCTATAGTTCTATACAGGAACCTCAAGTAGAATAATTCTCTATAGATCTTCTGTTTTATACAGGACACCTCAAGTAGAATCATTCTCTATAGTTCATTAGTTCTATTCAGGACACCTCAAGTAGTATCATTCTCTATAGTACTAAGTTCTATACAGGACACCTCAAGTAGAATCATTTCTATAGTTCATAGTTCTATACAGGACACCTCAAGTAGAATCATTCTCTATAGTTCTATGGTTCTATACAGGACACCTCAAGTAGAATCATTCTCTATAGTTCTTACTGTTATACAGGACACCTCAAGTAGAATCATTCTCTATAGTTCTATGGTTCTATACAGGACACCTCAAGTAGAATCATTCTCTATAGTTCTATACGAACACCTCAAGTCAAATCATTCTCTATAGATCTATGGTTCTATACAGACACCATCAAGTAGAAT
>NW_019946608.1:29287-37399 GCF_002910315.2 Salvelinus sp. IW2-2015
CTGATGGACCTGGAGCCATACTGATGGACCTGGAGCCATACTGATGGACCTGGAGCCATACTGATGGACCTGGAGCCATACTGATGGACCTGGAGTCATACTGATGGACCTGGAGCCATACTGATGGACCTGGAGCCATACTGATGGACCTGGAGCCATATACTTCTGCTGGACCCATTCTTTAGTGGAATTATTTTCATGTTAAATCTATGGATTCCTGGTCAGTTGGGAATCAAACCTGCTGTATGGTCAGTTTGGCTGGACACATACTGTAGTGTTTCCAGTTAGCTATGGGTCATTAGGGCTGATTTGTTTACTGCTGATGTATGTTCTGACTTTGATTAGCATTCATCTTAAGGTGCGAAAACCACCTAACTGCAAGTCACTCTGGGTAAGAGCGTGTGCTAAATGACTATGTAAATGTCTCTGTGTTTCCTGGATAGTGAGCACAATGCTGCACCTTTTGATGGAACTGCACATCTTGTTTTGTTCTGTATGAATCAGCGTAGAATGGATAAGGTCTCATGGATTCTTGCTGAGTTGCTGAAAATATTTCTCCAACAGTGACATAGTAGATGGTTGAAAATGCTTTCAGTGCTACATAATCTGGATTCTATCGGAGCATTCCACGTAGCGTGGTCAGAGACGAGGCCACAGCATTATACCACACGGTCTGCTTTCTTTGCTGTCTTACAATGCTGGCTTTCTAAGCTATAATCAATGGTTGAAGAGTAAGGGATATTGCCAAACAACGATTATCTCAACCATTGTTCCCCAATAGGTCCTTCAGCATGTTTCACATACCCAACAACTCTCCAGCAGAGACTGGAAATGGCTGGGTTCCAAATGGCATCCATAGGGCTCTTAGTCTGGAAAAGCCCACCCCAGGCAACAGGGACATGGGTCTGCCTTCAATGTTGGACTCTTTTGGCTTAGAGGAACCATGCCCACATCTCTACTCTATCCACGTAAATAAAATACTAAATAGTAACGAGCAAGATGGAGATCAGAGTTTTTTTTTTTAAGGAGTGCATTTCGTAATTGGCTACTGGCAAGTTTGCAACAACTACCTCCACTAAAACCACTGCAAAGGCTTTGCCTGGAAACTTTGGTTTTGAATCGCGATGTTGTGGCTTGTGATTTGTTAGGAGAGTTGCCTGTCTGAAGAGGACCCACCCCAGAAGTTGCCAAAAGAGTCCGTCATTGAAACCAGATTCTAGTCACTGTTGCCGGGTTGGGTTTTCCAGACTAAAGGGGCTCTGGTCAAAAGTAGTGCACTATATAGGGAATAAGGAATATAGGGCTCTGGTCAGAAGTACTACACTATAAAGGGAATAGGGTACCACTGTTTGGGACGCAGCCAATGTCTTCAGCAGTTTCTCCATAGACTCATATGGCCTCCAGAACCTTATTGTTTACCATTTGTCATTCCCGGTGCATCTTTAAAGCAAATATTGGAATGTAAATACCTCATTAGTACTCCATATCTTCTAGTAACAGCGCTTCTGATTCCACGCAGACTAAATGTATGTAAATGTTAAAACCATTTCCTGTTAACCTGATTCAGCGGTTACCAGTGGTGCAAAGTACTTAAGTAAAAAAAAATAATACTTTGAAAGTACTACTTAAGTCGTTTTTTTGGGTACTTTACTATTTATATTTTTTACAACTTTTACTTCACTACATTCCTAAAGAAAAATATATACTTTTTACTCCATACATTTTCCCTGACACCCAAAAGTTACATTTTGAATGCTTAGCAGGACAGGAAAATGGTCTAATTCACACACTTTATCAAGAGAACATCCCTGGTCATCCCATCCCTTTTACCTGAGTCATTTTCTATTAAGTTTACAGGCTAGTTCAGTTTACAGGCTAGTTAAGCCTACAGGCTAGTTAAGTCTGCAAGCTAGTTAAGCCTGCAGGCTAGTTAAGCCTGCAGGCTAGTTAAGTCTGCAGGCTAGTTAAGTGAGAGCAGTGAGTGAGAGACCGGGTGTCGCGCAGAGGAGAGTTGTGTCAACTATCGTTTTTTTTCCTTAAAATATAAAAACAAATGTGTTAATTGAATGATTTGAAAGTAGAATATAAAAACAAGTGTGTTGGATCAGGAGGAGCCAGAAGGAGGAATAATTATGTGTTCTCCACCATCACCAGGAAACAGAGACATGTGGGTTCAACTTGATCATAAATCAAGTGTTGGATCAAAAGTGCACCGTTCATTTTCTGTTGCTCATGTGTTGATTGTTACTGTAGGAGCATTTGACTTCACGAGACAATTCTGTTTACATCCGACTGCTTGGAAGGGGGTGGCTCTCTCGACCTCCGGAGGTGGCTTAGGAGACGGGAGAAGTTTGCAAGTTTATGCTTCAGTAGTAGGTCTAGCCACAGGTATTTTTTTGGGGAAACCTCTAGAGAATATACTGTAGTGTAAAAACACTCTAAAGTGTAACATTCCTGTTCTGTTGGTCATGTGTTGTTTCCTGTTTCTCTCCTCCTGCATAGTTAAAAAACACTGTGTTGGTCAGATAGAAGGACCAGTAAAACCACTGTGTTGGTCAGATAGAAGGACCAGTAAACCACTGTGTTGGTCAGATAGAAGGACCAGTATAACCACTGTGTTGGTCAGATAGAAGACCAGTAAACCACTGGTGTTGGTCAGATAGAAGGACCAGTAAACCACTGTGTTTGGTCAGATAGAAGGACAAGTATAAACCACTGTGTTGGTCCAGATAGAAGGACCAGTACACTCACTTTGTTGGTCACTTGATAGAGGACCAGTAAACCACTGTTGTTGGTCAGATAGAAGAGACAGTAAAAACACTGGTGTTGGTCAATTGAAGGACCAGTAACCACTGTGTTGGTTCAGATTGAAGGACCAGTAAAACCACTGTGTTGGTCAGATAGAAGGACGCAGTAAAACCAACTTGTGTTGGTCAGATAGAAGGACCAGTAAAACCACTGGTGTTTGGTCAGATTGAAAGGCCAGTAAACCACTGTGTATGTTATTTCTTCTATGGCTAAATGTAATTGATTTATTTTGTTGTTTCTGTGAATCTCCTGTGGTTATGTAGGATGTTAACAGAACATTGACCCTGTGGTATCTCCTGTGGTTATGTAGGATGTTTAACAGGACATTGACGCCTGTGTATCTCCTGTGGTTATGTAGGATGTTAACAGGATTGACCCTGTGTATCTCTGTGGTTAAGTAGGAATGTTAACAGGACATTGACCCCTGTGTACCACCTGGTCCCGTGTGGCTCAGTTGGTGGAGGCATGGCGCTTGCAACGCCAAGGGTTGTGGGTTCATTCCCACGGGGGACCAGGATGAATATGTATGAACTTTCCAAATTGTAAGTCGCTCTGGATAAGAGCGTCAGCTAAATGACTTAAATGTAAATGTAAATGTAGGATGTTTAACAGGACATTGACCTGTGTATCTCTGTGGTTATGTAGGATGTTAACAGGACATTGACCCTGTGTATCTCCGCTGTGGTTATGTAGGATGTTAACAGGAATTGACCCTGTGTTCTCCTGTGGTTATGTAGGATGTTAACAGGACATTGACCCTGTTGTATCTCCTGTGGTTATGTAGGATGTTAGGACATTGACCCTGTGTATCTCCTGTGGTATGTAGGATTTAACAGAACATTGACCCTGGTGTATCCCTGTGGTTATGTAGGATGTTAACAGGACATTGACCTGTGTATTCTCCTGTGGTTATGTAGGATGTTAACAGGACATTGACCTGTGTGTCTCCTGTGGTTATGTAGGATGTTAACAGGACATTGTAAGTGGAGTTAAATGCAACTGTTGGTCAGAGATCATTCACAAATAAAGTGCATTGAGTTTTCAGGCCGTTCTGTTCTTAACTTGTTGTTTCCTGTGTGTGTCTCCTGCTGTGGTTGTGTGGGTGACTCAACCAGCTGTCTTCTAACCAATAGCTGTCTTTCTGTTCTCCTGTTTGCTCCTGCCTGTGGTTCTCCAGGTGGCTGCTCTGCTGTGGTCTTTACACATTGTGTTTTCTCCTGATTGTCCTGCTGTGGTCTTCTCATTGGTGTTTCTCTCCTCCTGTGTTTTCTCCTGATTGTCCTGCTGTGGTCTTTACACATTGTGTTTCTCTCTCCTCCGTGCTTCTCCTGTTCCTCCTGCTGTGGTCTTTACACATTGTGTTTTTCCTGTTCCTCCTGCTGTGGTCTTACAATTGTGTTTCTCTCCTCCTGTGTTTTTCCTGATTTGTCCTGCTGTGGTGCTTACACATTGTGTTTCTCTCTCCCTCTGTGCTCCTCCTGTTCCTCCTGCTGTGGTCTTTACACATTGTGTGTTCTCCTGTTCCTCCTGCTGTGGTCTTTACACATTGTGTTTTCCTGTTCCTCCTGCTGTGGTCTTTACACATTGTGTTTCTCCTGTTCTCCTGCTGTGGTCTTTACACATTGTGTTTCTCCTGTTCCTCCTGCTGTGGTCTTTACACATTGTGTTCTCTCCTCCTGTGTTCCTCCTGTAGGTGGCAGCCAGGGCCGGGGTGACGCCTTCTCAACCAGCTGGGTTTTTCCTGAGTTTGAGAACTTCGGGACACGCCACTTGCCAGGCTCCGCTGCCGCTTGGCAACGACAGAACATCCACTCACGTCCTTCAGGGGGGCGTTCATCTGAGCTGAGGAGATCACTGTGGACTGCCAGACTCTGGCTTGCTTCTGAATGGTACTTCTATTCCCTATATAGTTCACTACTTTTTGACCAGGGTCTTCTGCACTCTAAAGGGATTAGGGTGCCATTTTATGCAACCTGTGCTTTTTTTTTTATACCTTTAAAATGCAATAATGCTTTGTATTTAAATGTAATAATGCTTTGTATTTTACCCTCGTATCACTCCGATACTGTATTATTATAATACTGCTTTTTCAAACCCACTACCAATGTTATTTAGTATTTGAATGAATTTCTGTTTTAGTACTGTCAGTTGGTATTTCCTGGTTCTGATGCGTCTGCTCTGACTGCGCCAAGATAAAAGGTGACATTTTGTCTCATTTGCTCTATTGTTTCATTGTTAATATAGGAGGAAGATTCATTCATATTTAGTCCTCTTTTTTTTATTGAAAGAAAAGGGCGAGAACTGGCTTACTAGTATTATCAAAGGAGGTGTATATTCACCTGGCAGACAAACAGCTTAGGCATTAGGGGTTGAAGGGTTAAAGTAGGGTTACTTTTAGGGTTAGAAACAAGGGTTAGTTAAGGTTAGTTTGAGGTTTAGAGTTAGGGAAAGGCTTCAACTTTGTGTTAGCGGAACTCCACCTCAAAATATTCTGCCGGTTAAATAGACACCACCTTAATCAGAAGACTTGTATTTGTCTGTACTAGAATGTATTGGAAAGTTTCTCCAGTTTAAAATATAGTTGAAACTGCAGACGTTTAAAATGACASCTTCTTTGTTTAGATTGAATACATGTCTGTTACTTTCAATCAACATACAGTATCAGTGTCTCCAAGTCCACTCCCAAGTATTCGTTTGCCAAACTGCTGTCGATGCTGCCRAAGCTAATCTTCTGCTCTGTGTTTTACTGCTGTTTGCATGTGCCTCGGTCCTCAGTTCTTCACAGCAGTTTCTCCACTCATTAAAGGGGTCATCTGCATAAGGTTCATCTATTTTTAGGTATTTTTTCAATAATGATATATACCAATTGATCCTTGAAGAATATAACTTATAAATGCCTCGAGTTAAATCCAACTGTCGTACCCCATCAGAACCCCAAATATAAGCTTGTTTTACTCCCAAGGTTTGTAAACAATGTCAATGTAAACACTGTATAGCCTCAAAACATGGTTAAACTATAATGTTGATATCATGGATGGTCTGTCCCTTGTATCCATGGCTCTGTCTATGAATTTGAGTGGTTACATTTTTCCCAGCAACATCCCTCGGCCTTTTACCAAAACAGTGGTGGGGTGGACGCTTTATGTGTTTTGAACTGTGAATTCCCCCTTTTTTAAAGGGTTAATATGGGATTGAAACAACAACGAAGCGGTCTCTCTGCCACCTGTTTTGGTAAACAGCTGAGGGATGGAACTGGAGAAATGTAACCACTCTCAAATTCACAGACAGAGCTCTAAGCAGTGACCATATATGTACTAATCCCGGATTCTTCCTTTAACTGATCTCTCTGCATACTTGGAACAGCTGCTGAAATCATTTATGCAACCGACTCATTTGAGGTTTCCAACTTCAGTAAAAGGTGCCCCCCCCTCCTCCTCGTGGGATATTGGATGTGTCCCAAATTTCACCCCATACAAACAGTAGTGTACTACTTTTGACCTGGGTCCATTGTGCTCTGGTCAACAGTAGTGCACTACTTTAGACCTGGGTCCATTGTGCTCTGGTCAACAGTAGTGCACTACTACTACTTTTGACCTTGGGTCCATTGTGCTCTGGTAACAGTAGTGTACTACTTTATGACCTGGGTCCATTGTGCTCTGTGTCAACAGTAGTGCACTCTTTTTTGACCTGGGTCCATTGTGCTCTGGGTCAACAGTAGTGCACTACTTTTAGACCTGGTCCATTGTGCTCTGGTCAACAGTAGTGCAGCTACTTTAGACCTGGGTCATGTGCTCTGGTCAACGTAGAGTGCACTACTTTAGACCTGGGTCCATTGTGCTCTGGTCACATAGTGCCAGTAAAGTAGGTGTCCCCAGCACGGTCGACCTCTTTCTCTCCGTCTCATGCGTCTTTGTCTTCTGTGCTGTTATGAAGCTGATTCTTTAAGGTGTTTGCCAACAAACTATTATGATACATTTTGGAATATCTAAGGCACCGTTTGTACTTCAAGTCAGCCTCTCCAAGAGATATGGGTTTAAAAAAAAAAATGTTTTGATGTAATTTGGTTCAGTAAATAAATGCAGTTTGTTTTCACAAAACTAGTTTTAAGGGCTTCTGGGAAGGATGTGTTCCTTTAGGAGAACGCTTGGCTGAAGGACAGTGCTGTTGTATGTCATGCAACTACTTGGTCACTCCATTGATCAAACATGTTTTTCTTGACAACGACGACAGCAGTGGATTTTTTAGCAAGAGACAAACAGATTCTGGATAGGAATGTATACCCCAAAACAACAAACTATTTATCATAAGCAACTATCTATGTAATGGTTATACATGTCACAGACAGAATCCATTCGCAGTATGATGTATTCGTGTAACTGTACTGATACTTTAAATTTTTTCCATATTTCATGCCATAAGTAAATGCTTTAGGAGCCATAGATAGATCTCAAATACAACAGCCAAGACAGTGATGTCTGTGAACACGGTCTGTGTACGACAGTAGTCTGTGAAAATAGTGTGTACGACAGTAGTTGTGGAAGACAGTAAGTCTGTGGTACAAACATTATCTGTGGTAACAGTATCTGGGACAACATATCTGTGATGACAGTAAGTCTGTGGTTCTACAAAGTATCTTGAGAACAGTATTGTGGAAAATCATAAGTCTGTGGTTTACAATAGTCTTGATACAGTAGTCTTGTACACAAGTCTGTGTACGAAGTAGTCTGTGGTTACAACAGTATTGTCGTTAACAGATCCGTGATCAACCAGTAGTCTGTGGTACAACGAGTCTGTGTTAAAAGTAGTCTTGATCACAGTAGTCTGGTTACAACAGTAGTCGTGTGGTTACAACAGTAAGTTGTGGAACAACAGTAGTCTGTGAATACATAGTCTTTGGACAACAGTATAGTGGTTAAACATAGTCTGTGAAAACAGTAGCTGTGAACAACAGTAGTCTGTGGACCAACAGTATCTGTGGAACAAGTAGTCTGTTTACAAGTTAGTCTGTGGTTACAAAGCTAGTCTGTGGTTAACAAATATTCTGTGGTACAACAGTAGTTGTGTACGACAGTAGTTGTGGAAATACAGTAGTTGTGGATCGAAGTAAGCTGTGGAACACAGTTCTGTGGAAACATAGTCTTGTTACAAAGTATCTTGATCAAATAGTCTGTGGTTCACAGTAGTCTGTGACGAACTAGTCTGGGTACAACAGTACTTGGTTTACAAGTTAGTTGTGGTACACATAGTCTGGAATCACAGTATTGTGAACAACGTAGTTTGGTACGACATAGTCGTTGGACGACA
>NW_019946609.1:0-1906 GCF_002910315.2 Salvelinus sp. IW2-2015
GGTGGAGCTGTGTCTGGTGCGTTTACTGAATTGTGATATTACGATGCTCCATTAGAGCTCAAGTGTAAGAAGATGCTTATGTCTTTTTATCTTAAGTGTAACTTCTATCAGTAACTTCTCCCCTGAAGAAAGCATCTCATTACAGTAACATTCTCCCTAATTACAAGAGATTCTCATTTAACAGTAAACTTCTTCCCTGAAGAAAGCACCCTCATTCCAGTAATCTTCTCCCTGAAGAAAGCATCTGCTCTTGTTTAAATTGACTCCAACAATCAGTAATCCCATGTGTGGTGAAGAGGGAAGGGGTCAATTAGATCAGAGGAGCGAGAGAGAGAGAGGAGAAAGAGAGAGAGAAGACAGAGAGAGAGAGACAGAGAGAGAGAGAGACAGAGAGAGAGAGAAGAGAGAGAGAGAGAGAGAGAAGAGAGAGACAGAGAGAGAGAGAGACAGAGAGAGAGAGAGAGAGAGAAGAGAGAGAGACAGAGAGAGAGAGAAGAGAGAAGAGAGAGACGCAGAGAGAGCAAGGAGAGAGAGAAGAGAGCAGAGAGAGACGAGAACAGAGGGGACAGAGTAGTAAACAGATCATGCAGGCACACCACATGTGGGTCTGTGTGTTAGACATAAATAAAAAGGCAAGCTGATGACACGCAAGACGAGAAGAAAACCCTTCACTGTTTAAAAGGGTCAGCTCCATTACCATGACAATAGCCCTCTCTCTCCCATCTGTCCACACCCCCCCCCAATCCCTCACCCATCCTGCCCTTGTCTGAGTACGGATCATACCAAAACCTATGATGATATCACTGTCTCTCTAGCTAGCAGGTCTCAGACGGTAATATCACATTCATTAATCTTAAAATTCTTAGGGCTATGGTCTATTTTCCTKAATTTCCATCTGACTGACGTGCCCAAAGTAAACTGCCTGTTACTCAGGCCCAGAAGCCAGGATATGCATATAATTGGTAGCATTGGATAGAAAACACTTTGAAGYTTGTAGAAATGTTAAGATAATGTATGAGACTAAAACACAATTGATATGGCAGGCGAAAATGCAAAGAAAAACCAACCTGATTTTTTTATTTTTGGAGCTCCCAGGCTCTTATAATGGAAAGCTATGGGTTCTATGTAATTCCGGCTCCCAGATTGCAATTCCTATGGCTTCCACTAGATGTCAACAGCCTTTGTTGATTGTTTCAGGCTTGTTTCTTCAAAAACGAGGAAGAATTTTTTGGTTTTGTACAAAGAGTCCCGGTACAATATCAGTCTGTTGGCGCGCGACAAAGAGGACGCGTGTTAACTAATTTTACTTTTTATTGAACACACTACTTTCCGTATGAAATATTATAGTTTATTTACATTTTAGGATACCTGAGGATGAAATAAAAACGTAGTTTGACTTGCTTGAACAAAGTTTAGCGGTAGCTTTTTGGACTCCTTTGTCTGCATGTTGAACGAGTGGATTACTGAAATCGATGGCGCCAACTAAAACCGACTTTTTGGGATTTAAAGAAGGATTTTATCTAACAAAACGACCATTCATGTTGTAGCTGGGACCCTTGGGATTGCAAACAGAGGAAGATTTTCAAAAGTAAAATATTTATTTAATCGCTATTTGTGATTTTATGAAGCCTGTGYTGGTTGAAAAATATGTTGATGAGGGGCGCAATTCTGAAACATTTGCATGGTATGCTTTCGCTGTAAAGCCTATTGTAAATCGGACAATGCAGTTAGATTAACAAGAATTYAAGCTTTAAAATTATATAAAATTCTTCTATGTTCATAAATGTTTAATATTACGATTATTTTTTGGAATTGCGTGCCCTCCAATTTCAGGGCACGCTAGCGGGACGCCTAGCCTTAAACACCAGACACCAGCTCCACAATCATACCAAAACCTACAGCTTCC
>NW_019946609.1:12926-21397 GCF_002910315.2 Salvelinus sp. IW2-2015
TCATTCCCAGTGACACACACACCAGCCTTTAAGTTCCATCCGCTTATGTCAAACTCAGAGAACGCTCCAGGAAATACAGTATCCTGTAGGTAAAGACGGAATGTCGGGAAAAACGTGGGCTACTAAATGTCTGTTTTTCAAGTCTACAGAGGTTTARGAGTTCTCTTCTCATTCAGGAAAACTTACTATGGCTATGTTTAGACTGGAAGCACAATTATATATTTTTTTTCTCCCTCTAATTGGTATTTTATATGATATGATATACTTTATTGTCCCAGAGGGTAAATTTGACTTGGACAATAGAGAGTGCTGCTGCGTCCACATAAATACATAGAATAAATTGAGAGTAAAATTCCATCATATACGCACACAAAGAAAGTGAATTAGTTCATGACAGTCGAGGCTGTGACTAGGTGGCAGCTCCGCATGGTGGAGGCCTTCCAGAGCTGTTCTGACCAATTAGATCACATCTGATTTGAAAAAGATCTGATGTGATTGGTCAAAAGACAAATTAGCGGGGGGAAAAAAGATCAGCATTGGGCTGCCTGTCTAAAAGTAGCCATATTAGCTTAAAAACGAATACATATTTTAATGTAGGCTACAGCTAGGTATATGTTCCTTAAGTTGGATGTGTTTTTACAATATAGCTACAGCATCTCAACATAGGCTTACCATCCGTTCATTGTTATAGAACACATTCATTATCATAGTTTATTCCTTACGTAACACCATTCATTATCATACAGGTTAGTCCTTATGTAACACCATGCATTATCATACAGGTTAGTCCTTAAGTAACACCATTCATTATCAAATTGTTTAGTCCTTACGTAACACCATTCATTATCATACAGGTTAGTCCTTATGTAACACCATTCATTAGTGCGAGTAGTTGGGGTGGTGGTTGGCAGGTGGTTAGGTCGCTTACGTAAGCGACGCGCGCCAGAGATTCCAGTTTATTCATACAGGTTTAGTTCTTACGTAACACCATTCATTATCATACAGGTTAGTCCTTATGTAAACCATTCATTATCATAGCAGGTTAGTCCTTACGTAACACCTTCATTATCATACAGGTTAGTCCTTCATAGTAAACCATTCATTATCATAGCGGTTAGTCCTTAAGTACACCATTCATTATCATACAGGTTGGTCCTTCTGTACACCATTCATTATCATACAGGTTAGGTCCTTAAGTAACACCATTTCATTATCATGACAGGTTAGTCCTTCCGTAACACATTCATTATCATACAGGTTAGTCCCTTAAGTAGACACCATTCATTATCATACAGGTTCATAGTCCTTAAGTAACACCAGTTCAGATTATCATACAGGTTAGTCCTTAAGTAACACCATTTCATTTTCATACAGGCTTATTCCTTACGTAACCCATTCATTTATCATACAGGTTTAGTCCTTAAGTAACACCATTCATTATCATACAGGCTATTCCTTACGTAACACCATTCATTATCATACAGGTGTTAGTCCGTTACGCAAACACCATTTTTCATTATCATACGGTTCGTCCTTATGTAACACCATTCATTTATCAGGTTAGGTCCTTATGTATCACACCATTCATTATCATACAGGTATGTCGCTTACGTGCACCATTCCATTATCATACAGGTTATATTCCTTAAGTAACACCATTCATTATCATACAGGTATTCTTAAGTAACACCATTCATTTACTATACAGGTTAGTCCTTCCTGTAACACATTTCCATTATCATACAGGTTAGTCCTTAAGTACACCATTCATTATCATACAGGTTAGTCTTAAGTAACACCATTCATATCATACAGGTTAGTCCTTCTGTAACACATTTCATTATCATACAGGTTAGTGTCCTTAAAGTAACACATTCATTATCATATCAGGTTAGTGCCTTAAGTAACCACCATTTCATTATCATACAGGTTATCCTTCTGTAACACATTTCATTAATCATACAGGTTAGTCCTTAGTAACACAATTCATTATCATACAGGTTAGTCCTTAAGTAACACCATTCATTATCATACAGGTTAGTCCTTCTGTAACACATTCATTATCATACAGGTTAGTCCTTAGTAACACCATTCATTATCATCAGGTTAGTCTTTAGTAACACCATTCATTATCATACAGGTTAGTCCTTAGTAAACACCATTCATTATCATACAGGTTAGTCCTTAAGTAACACATTCATTATCATACAGGTTAGTCCTTAGTAACACCATTCATTATCATACAGGTTGTCCTTAAGTAACACATTCCATTATCATACAGGTTAGTCCTTAAGTAACACCATTCATTATCATACAGGTTAGTCCTTAAGTAACACCATTCATTATCATACAGGTTAGTCCTTATAGTAACACCATTCATTATCATACAGGTTAGTCCTTAGTAACACCATTCATTATCATACAGGTTAGTCCTTATGTAACACCATTCATTATCATACAGGTTAGTCCTTAAGTAACACCATTCAATATATACAGTTATTCCTTACGTACACCCATTCATTATCATACAGGTTAGTCCTTACAGTAACACCATTCATTATCATACAGGTTATTCCTTACGTAACACCATTCATTATCATACAGGTTATTCCTTACGTAAACACCCACGATGAAAAGCTGTCACAGCCCGGCACATCACTCAGTGAAGTGAACTAGTTTAGAAAAGCAACATCGTGCGAAAAACTTCCCCCCGTCGTATCAATTAGCATGTCTACTTTATGAAGACTGCCCCTAATTGGATATGATTCATAAAGGCAGCAAACAACATGGCCACATAATGCCATCACCACTAATGCTGTTGATGATGTGTCACTCAAATGCTGATTCAAGCCTTGAGGTCCATTATGACAACTGTCAACAACATGTCTCCAAATCAAGGACAGAATCGTGCGCTCGCTGCTCACACACTCCAGGCAACACTAGACATCAAAGTGCTTCCTGCCATACTGGACTCTGATTAGCTGGGATGTTTTCAACCTGCTTCCTGCATACTGGACTCTGATTAGCTGGGATGTTTTCAACGCTCTCCTGCCATACTGGACTCTGATTAGCTGGGATGTTTTCAACCTGCTTCCTGCAGTACTGGACTCTGATTAGGCTAGGAGTTTTCAACCTGCTTCCTGCCATACTGGACTCTGATTAGGCTAGGATGTTTTCAACCTGCTTCCTGCCATACTGGACTCTGATTAGCTGGGATGTTTTCAACTGCTTCCTGCATACTGGACTCTGATTAGGCTAGGATGTTTTCAACCTGCTTCCTGCCATACTGGACTCTGATTAGCTGGGATGTTTTCAACCTGCTTCCTGCAGTACTGGACTCTGATTAGCTGGGATGTTTTCAACTGCTTCCTGCATGTACTGGCCTCTGATTAGCTGGGATGTTTTCAACCTGTTTCCTGCCTACTGGACTCTGATTAGCTGGATGTTTTTCAACCTGTTTCCTGCCATACTTGGACTCTGATTAGCTGGGATGTTTTAACACTGCTTCCTGCATACTGGACTCTGATTAGGCTGGGATTGTTTCAACCTGCTTCCTGCCATACTGGACTCTGATTAGCTGGGATGTTTTCAACCTGCTTCCTGCCATACTGGACTCTGATTAGCTGGGATGGTTTTCAACCTGCTTCCTGCCATACTGGACTCTGATTAGCTGGGATGTTTTCAACCTGCTTCCTGCCATACTGGACTCTGATTAGCTGGGATGTTTTCAACCTGTTTCCTGCCATACTGGACTCTGATTAGCTGGGATGTTTTCAACCTGCTTCCTCCATACTGGACTGCTGATTAGCTGGGATGTTTTCAACCTGCTTTCCTGCATACTGGACTCTGATTAGCTGGGATGTTTTCAACTGTTTCCTGCCATACTGGACTCTGATTAGCTGGGATGTTTTCAACCTGGCTTCCTGCCATACTGGCATCTGATTAGCTGGGATGTTTTCAACTGCTTCCTGCCATATGGCCTCTGATTAGCTGGGATGTTTTCAACCTGTTTTTCTGCCACGCTGGACTCTGATTAGCTGGATGTTTTCAACCTGCTTCCTGCCATACTGGACTCTGATTAGCTGGGATGTTTTCACCTGCTTCCTGCATACTGGCTCTGATTGCTGGGATGTTTTCAACCTGCTTCCTGCCATACTGGACTCTGATTAGCTGGGATGTTTTCAACCTGCCTTCCTGCCATACTGGACTCTGATTAGCTGGGATGTTTTCAACCTGCTTCCTGCCATACTGGACTCTGATTAGCTGGATGTTTTCAACCTGCTTCCTGCATACTGGACTCTGATTAGCTGGGATGTTTTCAACCTGCTTCCTGCAGTACTGGACTCTGATTAGCTGGGATGTTTTCAACCTGCTTCCTGCCATACTGGACTCTGATTAGCTGGGATGTTTTAAACCTGTTTCCTGCCATACTGGACTCTGATTAGCTGGGATGTTTTCAACCTGCTTCCTGCCATACTGGACTCTGATTAGGCTGGGATGTTTTCAACCTGCTTCCTGCAGTACTGGACTCTGATTAGGCTGGGATGTTTTTCAACCTGCTTCCTGCCAATACTGGACTCTGATTAGCTGGGATGTTTTCAACCTGCTTCCTGCAGTACTGGACTCTGATTAGGCTGGGATGTTTTCAACCTGCTTCCTGCAGTACTGGATCTGATTAGGGCTGGATGTTTTCAACTGCTTCCTGCCATACTGACTCTGATTAGCTGGGATGTTTTCAACCTGCCTTCTGCAGTACTGGCTCTGATTAGGCTGGGATGTTTCAACCTGCTTCCTGCCATACTGGACTCTGATTAGCTGGGATGTTTTCAACCTGCTTCCTGCAGTACTGGACTCTGATTAGGCTGGGATGTTTTCGCTTGGTTAGTAATTAAGAACACATGTACATATGGGTCTGAACGGAGAAACATGAGTCATCCCAGCATCATACACATCTACAATAACTACCTATGTCAGGGAAGAAGTCTATATTTGGATCATCTGGCTGACATATATTGTAGCCGTTAATCGACCGATTCGATAATAACTACGTTCCCTAATCTTCCCATTTCCGAACTACTCCATATTTCTGTAAAACCCTATTTCCTAACAATGCAACATCCTAAATCCTGAATGAGATATATGATTATCCTCCAACAAATCCGAACCAGTCAAATGATCTGAGCCCAGAGGAGAGCATTAACTTAAGCTTTAAATATTCACAGCAGGATGTTTGGAGCCTCCGGAAAAGACTGACCCAAGAACCACCGTTTCTTCCTCATACTTCTGTACAGTGCCTGTCAAATTCTCTCTCTCTCACACACACACTTCTGTACACCGCCTCATGAAATGTACAGCCACTTATAAAGGATTAGTGATGCAACAAGCCCAAGGCCTTCTGCCCGGCAACCCCCCCCCCCCCCCCCCCCATCCACGATCCCCGTCCCTACAGTTTCCCAGCTGCAGTTTTTAGAGAATAACACTCTTCTACTGTCTGTCCTTAGAACAGTTTACCGTGAAACATACGTACAACATACAGCTACATTATATTCTGTGTTAATAGCGGTGCGTTCAAGAATATTCAGACCGCTTGACTTTTTCACATGCAAAATGCACTGTATGTTATATATGACATGTTGTATGTTCTGTATGTTATATATGACATGTTGTATGTTCTGTATAATATATGAATGTTGTATGTTCTGTATGTTATATATGACATGGTTCTGTATGTTATTATGACATGTTGTATGTTCTGTATGTTATATATGACATGTTGTATGTTCTGTATGTTATATTATGACACTGTTCGTATGTTTTCTGTAATGGTTATATATGACATGTTGTATGTTCTGTATATATATGACATGTTTGTATGTTCTGTATGTGTTATATATGACATGTTCTGTATGTTATATATGAAGCATGTTGTATGTGCTGTATGTTATATATTGACATGTTGTATTGTTCTGTATTTATTATGCCATGTTGTATGTTCTGTATGTTATATATACATGTTCTGTATGTATATAGACTGTGTATGTTCTTATATATATATGACTGTGTATGTTCTTATGTTTCTCTAAAGACTTAGAATCTACACATATAGCACAGGATTCTAAATTAACTGCCTCCTTGAACTGACCCTGTATATAGTACTGACCTGTATATAAGCTACTGACGCCTGGAACTGACCCTGTTATAATAACTCTGACCCTGGAACTGACACTGTTCCTGTATATAGCTACTGACCCTGTATATAACTACTGACTTCTGGAACTGCCCTCGTTATAACTACTGACCCTTGAACTGACCTGTCTATGCTACTGGACCGCTGAACTGACCCTGTATATAATACTGACGCCTGGAACTGTCCTTGTATATAACTACTGACCCTGTCTATATGCTACTGACCCTGGAACTGACCCTGTATATAACTACTGACCCTGGAACTGTCTTTATATAATACTGACCCTTGAACTGACCCTGTCTATAGCTACTGACCCTGGAACTGACCCTGGAACTGACCCTGTATATAACTACTGTCCCTGTATATAGATACTGACCCTGGAACTGACCCTGTATATAGCTACTGTCCCTGTATATAGATACTGACCCTGGAACTGACCCTGTATATAGCATACTTACTTTCTCGATTTTCTTATTTCTCGTGTATTTTTGTTCAACATTTATATTTTAATGAACGCTTTATAGCTACTATAAATCTACTGCGTTGTTGGGAAAGAACAAGGAAGGCACTGCACTAATGAACGTGACAGCAAAAACACTTCAAACTTAGAACGAAACAGCCAACCGTGATGAACAACTCTTCAGCTGCTTGGGAAGCAAAGGAAACTTTCTAGAATATCGCGGAAAAACGAGACGAGCTTAATGAGTTCCAGTAGCTAACGTCTGCAGTATGATATCGACCTGCACTCTGGGGATAATTAATAACAAGGTACCAGGACGTTACTAGTACTCCTATAGGAAATCACATCTAGGTAACATAGGTAACAAATAGATTTATTATTAACCATGTTTTATGTCGTACAAACCGTTCTAAATTTACATCACGTTGTTTGGTGTCACTACACGAAAGAATCCCGATTATTTTATTTTCTTTATTTTTTTTGGTAAGATGGGACAACGGGATCTTAAATACAACAAAGGAAATTAGCCTACTTCCCAACCCCCAGTGTAGTGGTAAAATGTCAGAGTTACCATAGAGATAGGAATGAGTGACGGAATCAAAGAGGAACACATGACAGGCAGCACGGGACAGAGAGAGAGAGAGAACAGACCCCAAAACACACCCAGGACACCAACGCCATTAGACCAAAACACACCCAGGACAGCAACGCCATTAGACCAAAACACACCCAGGACAGCAACGCCATTAGACCAAAACACACCCAGGACAGCAACGCCATTAGACCAAATTGGGTTTGGTCTAATGGCGTTGCTGTCCTGGGTGTGTTTTGGTCTAATGGCGTTGCTGTCGCTGGGTGTGTTTTGCTTTCTAATGGCGTTGCGTCCTAGAGGTGTGGTTTGGTCTAATGGCGTTGCTGTCCTGGTGTGTTTTGGTTATGGTCTGCTGTTTTGTCTAATGGCCGTTGCTGTCCTGGGTGTGTTTTGGTCTAATGGCGTTGCTGTCCTGGTGTGTTTTGTGTCTAATGAGGCGTTGCTGTCCTGGGTGTGTTTTGTCTAATGCGTTGCTGTCCTGGGTGTGTTTTGGTCTAATGGCGTTGCTGTCCTGGGTGTGTTTTGTCTAATGGCGTTGCTGTCCTGAGGTGTGTTTTTGGTCTATGGCGTTGCTGTCCTGGTGTGTTTTTGGTCTAATGCGGTTTGCTGTTTCCTGGGTGTGTTTGGTCTAATGGCGTGCTGTCCTGGTGTGTGTTTTGGTCTATGGCGTTGCTGTCCTGGATGGTTTTGGTCTAATGCGTTTGCTGTCCTGGGTGTGTTTTGGTCTAATGGCGTTGCTGTCCTGGTGTGGTTTTGGTCTAATGGCGTTTGCTGTCCTGGTGCTGTTGCTTTCTAATGCGTTGCTGTCCTGGGTGTGTTTGGTCTAATGGGCGTTGCTGGTCCTGGGTGTGTTTTGGGTCTAATGGCGTGTGCTGTCCTGGTGTGTGTTTTGTCTAATGGCGTTGGCTGTCCTGGTGTGTTTTGTCTAATGGCGTTGTCTGTCACTGGGTGTCGTGTTTTGGTCTAATGGCGTTGCTGTCCTGGGTGTGTTTTGGTCTAAGTGCGCGTTGCTGTCGCTGGCGTGGTGTTTTGGTCTAATGGCGTTGCTGTCTGGTGCTGTTTGGTTCTAATTGGCGTTGCTGTCCTGGGGTTTGGTTGTTTTGGTTTCTAATGCGTTTGCTTCCTGGGTGCTGTTTTGTCTAATGCGTTGACTGTCCTGGGTGTGTTTTGGTTCTAATGGCCGTTGCTGTCCTGGGTGGTTTTGGTCTAATGCGTTGCTTCCTGGGTGTGTT
>NW_019946609.1:26232-33732 GCF_002910315.2 Salvelinus sp. IW2-2015
ACCCAGGACAGCAACGCCATTAGACCAAAACACACCCAGGACAGCAACGCCATTAGACCAAAACACACCCAGGACAGCAACGCCATTAGACCAAACCCAATTATGAGAAAGCAAAAAAAACTATTTGACACACTGGGGAAAAAAATCGACCCAAAAAACTGATTAGAACGCTCTCCGTCTCTAAACAGAGAATACACAGAATACCTGACCGCTGTGACTGACATTAAGAAAACGGTTGACTACGTACAGACTCAGCATAACCCTGCTATTAAGAGAAGTCACCGTAGGCAGACCTGGTTCTCAAGACAAGACAGGCTATGTGTACACTAGGGTTGACCCCATTTAGTCGACTGGTCGATTGTTTGGTCGATAGGCTGTTGGTCGACCGAGAAAGTAGTAAAAAAAATAGGCTTTTATGGCAGGTCTTGATTGACGGCCATTTGAGTGGACTAGTCCATTATGGAGGCCTGTCTCAGTGGACTAGTCCATTATGGAGGCCCGTCTCAGTGGACTAGTCCATTATGAAGGCCTGTCTCAGTGGACTAGTCCATTATGGAGGCCCGTCTCAGTGGACTAGTCCATTATGGAGGCCCGTCTCCGTGGACTAGTCCATTATGGAGGCCCGTCTCAGTGGACCAATCCATTATAGAGGTCTGTCTCAGTGGACCAATCCATTGTAGAGGTCTGTCTCAGTGGACGCTAATCCATTTAATCGAGGTTGTCTCAGTGGACTAAGTTCCATTGTAGAGGTCTGTCTCAGTGGACCAATCCATTATAGAAGGTCTGTCTCAGTGGACTAGTCATTGTAGAGGTCTGTATCTCAGAAAATTAAAGTGTTCAGACGTATCATTGTGCGTCATCCATTATAGAGGTCTGTCTCAGTGGACGCAATCCATTTGTAGAGGTCTGTCTCAGTGGACCAATCCATTATAGAGGTCTGTCTCAGTGGACTAGCCATCTTAGAGGTCTGTCTCAGTGGACCAATCCTTAGAGGTCTGTCTCAGTGGACAATCCATTTAGAGGTCTGTCTCAGTGGACTAGTCCATTGTAGAGGCCTGTCTCGTGGACCATCTCCTATTATATGAGGTCTGTCTTCGTGGACATCCATTATAGAGGTCTGTCTCAGTGGACTAGTCATTGTAGAGGCTGTCTCAGTGGACCAATCCATTATAGAGGTCTGTCTCAGTGGACTAATCCATTATAGAGTTGTTCAGTGGACTGTCATGTAAGGCTGTCTCAGTGGACCAATCCATTATAGAGGTCTGTCTCAGTGGACTAATCCATTATAGAGTCTGTCTCAGTGGACTAATCCATTGTAGAGTTGTTCAGTGGACTAATCCATTGTAGAGGCCGTCTCAGTGGACTGTCCATTTATGAAGGCCTGTCTCAGTGGACAATCCATTGTAGAGCCTGTCTCAGTGGACCAATCCATTATAGAGTCTGTCTCAGTGGACTAATCCATTGTGAGGTCTGTCTCAGTGGACTAATCCATTGTAGAGGCCGTCAGTGGACTAGTCATTATGAAGGCCTGTCTCAGTGGACACTCCATATAGAGGGCTGTCTCAGTGGACTAATGCATTGTGGAGCTCTGTCTCAGTGGACTAATCCATTTGTAGCAGCTGTCTCAGTGGACTAATCCATTTGTAGAGGCCTGTCTCAGTGGACTAATCCATTGTAGAGGCTGTCTGTGACTATCCTTGTAGAGGCCTGTCTAGTGGACTAATCCATTGTGGAGACCTGTCTCAGTGGACTGATCCATTATAGAGGCCTGTCTCAGTGGACTAATCCATTGTAAGGCTGTCTCCGTGGACTAATCCATTGATAGAGCTGTCTCAGTGGACTAATTCCATTGTGAGGCCTGTCTCAGTGGCTAATCCATTGTAGAGGTCTGTCTCAGTGGACTAATCCATGTAGAGGCTGTCTCAGTTGGACTAATCCATTGTAGAGCGCCTGTCTCCAGTGGACCAATGCCATTATAGAGGTCTGTCTGCCGTGGGACTAATCCATTATAGAGGTCTGTCTCAGTGGACTAGTCCATTGTAGAGGCTGTCTCAGTGGACCAATCCATTATAGAGGCTCGTCTCAGTTGGACTAATCCATTATAGAGGTCTGTCTAGTGGACTAGTCATTGTAGAGGCCTGTTCAGTGGACCATCCATTGATAGAGGTCTGTCTCAGTGGACTAGTGCCATTGTATAGAGGCCTGTCTCAGTGGACCAATCCTTATGAGGTCTGTCTCAGTGACTAATCATTATAGAGTCTGTCTTCAGTGGACTAAATCCATTGTAGAGGTCTGTCTCAGTGGACTAATCCATTGTAGAGGCCCGTCTCAGTGGACTAGTCCATTATGAAGGCCTGTCATTCTGGACCAATCCATTGTAGAGGCTGTCTCAGTGGACCAATCCATTATAGGGTCTGTCTCAGTGGACTTAATCCATTGTGAGGTCGTCTCAGTGGCCTATCCATTGTAGAAGGCCCGTCTCTAGTGGACTCATCCATTATGAAGGCTGTCTCAGTGGCGAATCCATTATAGAGCTGTCTCAGTGGACTAATCCTTGGGAGGTCTGTCTCAGTGGACTAATCCATGTGAGAGGCTGTCTCAGTGGACTAATCCATTGTGGAGGCCTGTCTCAGTGGACTAATCCATTGTAGAGGCTGTCTCAGTGGACTAATCCATTGTAGAGGCTGTCTCAGTGGACTAATCCATTGTGGGACCTGTCTCAGTGGACTGATCCATATAGAGGCCTGTCTCAGTGGACTAATCCATTGTAGAGGCCTGTCTCCGTGGAACAATCATTGTGAGGCCTGTCTCTAGTGGACTAATCCATTGTAGAGGCCTGTCTCAGTGGACTAATCCATTGTGGAGGCCTGTCTCAGTGGACTAATCCATTGTAGAGGTCTGTCTCAGTGGACTAATCTATTGTAGAGGCCTGTCTCAGTGGACTAATCTATTGTAGAGGCCTGTCTCAGTCCGGAGGCCGTGGGGATGGCAAACCAGTATTACCAGCAGCATATTTACCATTAATTCCCATAATTTGTCATCTAATATGTTTGTTTGGTTACAGTAATTTCTGTTAATGCATTCAATATATTATTATTACATTCTTATAGTTGTCATTGTCAGAGTGGACACGTTGTTTACAGATTGCACAACGTACGCTACACTTGTGAGAAACAAGTTTTGATTTATTTCATTCCATTTAGGAGTTGTCAATTTACTCAGTGTGTTTTGTTTGGAGCGCTCCTGTCAATGTTGAGTAAGGACACGCTCACCTGATTACACACGGAAGTAGGCCTAGGCTACCTGGCCTGCGTGCAAATGTAGAGCCTATAAATGTGTCCATTTGGAGATCTGATTGTATTTCTGTCTTAACACGAACCCCACTAATGTGGAGCTTCTCAAAGTTATTTTTCTTCATCTTCAAAACAGCAAGTAAACTAAATCTGTTTTTTTACATCCATTGAGAATTACAATAGTTCCTCAATGTAGCCTATTTAAAAAATATTTACACCTATTTCCCCTTTGATAACCACTCCGTGTGAAATGGGGGGGGAAATGCTTTGATGTTTGATCTAATGGAAAGGTCATAAAATGATTATCTCTTCTTCTTTGCACAAATAGCCTCCAGTTGTGTCTCTGTCCGGAGCTCACTGGTGCAGGAAACTCTGAGGGTCCAGAATATTTTATACAACGTTGCAAGTTCGCTGGTGCTTGTGGCTGGACCAAGTGAATAGTTAATACAATGTTTTAAATTCCTTGCAGACAGGCCATGTGTAGCCAAATGTGATTTAAAGGATATTTATTTTTATTCAGGATATTTTCTACCTGCAGGCTGTTTTTACATTGTTGGCAATGACAATAGAAGTTACTTTTAGATTAGTATTTTTTTTTATTTAGATTTAGATATCATTTGTATTAATCACATGACAATGATTTTAAGATAGGAAGAGACGTTATTATAAAATAAATGAAACTGTTCCATGAAAATGTGTATATGAACATCCTAACTTGCAAGCAAAATCAGTAGAAACGGTAAGATAAATTGGCACTCCAAATGTAAAAGTTTGCCGACCCCCGGTGTAACCTATTACCGGCAACTTCGGGAACATAACGGCAGAATCTGCGAAGGCCAGCAGCAGCAGGAGGAGGAGGATGGTATGGGAACAGGTTTATATTCTTCTGCTTAGTCTATCTTGATCTCTGGCTCCCTCTTGAGTCATTTGTGTGTCTTCATTATTTAATCACAGTGTGCTTAAAGCATCAGACAAGCTCAGTAGCCTACATATAGTTGATTTTATTAAAACACATAGGGTGTGTCTATACATGGAAAAATACACGTTTTAACATTTCGATCAGTTTTTGTCGGGGACAGCTCTAGTGCCCACTGCCCACATAATGAGGTGGAAACGGAGCTGCACTTCCGTACCTCCTAACAAATGACCACATCAGAGATACATGTTCCCTCAGATTACACAAACCCACAAAGAATTTGAAAAAACAAATGCAAAATAAAACAGCAGTGTTTATTTATCCTCCCCTACTATTCACAGTACAACTATTGTCACATTGCTAAAACACTGTACCTAGCTGATTATATAACATTTTGTAAAAGTCTATAATTTTGGGGGGTAATTTTACCCCCTTTTCATGATATCCAATCTTTTCTCATGGCTGTAACTACCCAATGGGTGAGGCGAAGATCGAGTCATGACCGCCAAGCTTCTTAACACCCGCTCGCCTAAGCCGGGAAGCGAGCCGCACCAATGTGTCAGAGGAAACACTGTTCAACTGAAGTCAGCTTGCCTTGCCAGCCACAAGGAGGAACTACAGCGCGATGAGCCAAGGAATGCCCCCGGCCAAACCCTCCCCTAACCCAGACGACACTGGGCCAATTGTGTGCCACCCTGGGGGACTGTGACACAGCCCGGGATCGAACCCCAGACTGTAGTGACACTGCAATGCAGTGCCTTAGACCGCTGCGCCACTCGGGACGCACCATGTCTTTATCTTTTTTAAACCTTGAGAGATAAAGAGAAAGTGAGAGAGAAAAATAGAGAAAGTGAAAAAGAGAAAGAGAGAGAGAGAGAGAGAGGGTGGAGAGAGAGAGAGAGAGAGAAATAGAGAGGTTAAGAGTATGACAGATAAAGAGTGAGAGAAGGATGGAAGCTTAGCTGAAGTACAGAGCCAGAGCACGAGCCTGGACAACACACAGAGAGTTAGTTGTGTCTCCCGTCTACTATAGACAGAGAAAGAGAAACATAGAGAGAAGGAAAGAGAGAAATAGAGAGAGAGCGTAGCTGAAGTACAGAGCCAGAGCACGAGCCTGGACAACACACAGAGAGTTAGTGAGGCTGGTCAACTCATTAAACTGCAGCAGGAGATTAGTCAGTCAATATGACATGGATGTCAGTATTTAGCAGAACTGGGAGAAACTAGACTGTGTTTCTGGTGCCTACTGCCTCAGATGAGACTAGATTACACAACTAATGAGGATATTGGTTCCGGCCCCGTTGGTTCCTGCCCCGTTGGTTCCTGCCCCGTTGGTTGCTGCCCCATTGGTTGATGCCCCATTGGTTGATGCCCCATTGGTTCCTGCCCCATTGGTTGATGCCCCATTGGTTCCTGCCCCATTGGTTGCTGCCCCATTGGTTGATGCCCCATTGGTTATGCCCCCGTTGGTTCCTGCCCCATTGGTTGATGCCCATTGGTGATGCCCGTTGGTGTGCTGCCCCATTGGTTGATGCCCCATTGGTTGATGCCCCGTTGGTTTCCTGCCCCATTGGTTTGCAATGCCCCATTGGTTGATGCCCCATTGGTTGATGCCCCATTGGGCTGCTGCCTCATGGGCTGCGTGCCCTCATTTGGCTACTTGCCTCATTTGGCTGCTGCCATATGTGGTGCTGCCTCATTGGTTGCTGCTCATTGGCTGCTGCCTCATTGGCTGCTGCCTCATTGGCTTGCTGCTCATTGGCTGCTGCCTCATTGAGTTTGCTGCCCCATTGGTTGCTGCCCCATTGGTTGCTGCCTATTGGTTGCTGCCTCATTGGCTGCTGCCTCATTGCGCTGCTCCTTCATTGGCTGCTGCCTCATTGGCTGCTGCCTCATTTGGCTGCCTGCCTCATGGTTACTTTCACGTCAAACAGTAGAACATGAGAGGGACTGAAAGTGCCGAGGGACAGATGTCACGTGGTCATTGTGAAAGAGCTTTACTGTGATTTGCATGACTTATGGCACTTGATATAAAGGATACTGCGAGATTAGCAATAAGAACCATTTTCTACTTCCCGAAGTCAGATGAACTCGTGAGATACATTTGGTATGTTACTCGGGGCAATATGTGAAAGTTAGAGGTTAGTTTCACGAGCCAATGCAACAAGTGTTGCTCAATACTGGAAGGTCTATGGGTATCTTATTACATGCTAGAGAGAGATTTAAACTACAAGACTAAAGTTTATCAGAAGGTACTCTTATACATCTAAATCGCGGATGCGGTAAGAGTAGAAGGTTAAAACTAACAAGATTAACTGGAAGTCTATGGATCTATTAGCATGCTAGACTAGAGAGAGAGGGATTAAACTCTACATATGACTGGAGTCTATAGGGTATCTACTTAGCATGCTAAGAGAGAGGATGTAGTGAATTTTAAAAACTCTACAATGACTGTGAAAGTCTATGGGTATCTATTAGCAGCATGAGCTAGAGAGAGAGGGATTTAAACTCTACAATGACTGGAAGTCTATGGGGGTATCTATTAGCATGCTAGAGAGAGAGGGATTTAAACTCTACAATGACTGGAAGTCTATGGTATCTATTAGCATGCTAGAGAGAGGGGATTTTAAACTCTACAATGACTGGAAGTCTATGGTATCTATTAGCATGCTAGAGAGAGAGGGATTTAAACTCTACCATGATGGAAGTCTATGGGTATATCTATATAGCATGCTAGGAGAAGAGGATTTAAACTCTACAATGACTAAAGTCTATGGGATCTATTAGCATGCTAGAGAGAGAGGATTTAAACTCTACAATGACTGGAAGTCTATGGGTATCATTAGCATGCTAGAGAGAGAGAGGATTTAAACTCTACAATGACTAGAAGTCTATGGTATCTATTAGCATGCTAGAGAGAGAGGGATTAAACTCTACAATGACTGGAAGTCTATGGGTATCTATTAGCCTTGCTAGTAGAGAGAGAGGGATTTAAACTCTACAATGACTGAGCTGAAGCTCATGAAGGTATCTATTAGCATGCTAGAGAGAGAGGATTTAAACTCTACAATGACTGGAAGTCTATGGGTATCTATTAGCATGCTAGAGAGAGAGGGATTTAAACTCTACAATGACTGGAAGTCTATGGGTATCTATTAGCATGCTAGAGAGAGAGGATTTAAACTCTACAATGACTGGAAGTCTATGGTATCTATTAGCATGCTAGAGAGAGAGGGATTTAAACTCTACAATGACTGGAAGTCTATGGGTATCATTAGCATGCTAGAGAGA
>NW_019946609.1:38732-42153 GCF_002910315.2 Salvelinus sp. IW2-2015
GCCAAACAGCACCGCGACCGATACGCATCCAACGGTAGCCCACCTCCAGCAACGTGCCAATGAAATACATCTGTATTCAACACACTACACAGGATCTATTTTGTGGGCACGCACACCCGCGTAGTTGACACGTTTCGACATTAAAATATGTTGTAGGCTATTCAGAGACTTACCATATGATGGTGAATCACCGGTGAGATAGCATAGCCAGACAAATACCGACAGTATTTTCACCCAAATACATCCAAATGATCCCTCCATGATTCCGATTCACCGCTGAGCGACACTAGTCCCACTATCACAAAAAAAAAAAATCCTTTCCTAAAAACCAAACAACCCACGAATCAATTCATGAGCGCAGTGCGTATGGAACTGGTTGCACAATTAATCTCCCAATACAATAGCAAGAAAAAGCAGTCAGGTACAGCGGTGGTAGTTTCCAAGTTATGAGGAAACAACTAAAACCGTTTAGTTATTCATCTTTTTCCAGCAGCAGGTCTTCAAGCGTAGCGCGGTAGAAACCCCCCTTGGGAAAGGACATGCGGGCTTCGGATCACAAGTAACGGGAGCTGTCCAGCGGTTCACTGTGAGAGACCAGCGTGAGAGAGAGGAGATGGGTACGCGAATTAATTGATCTAACTGGGGGTTGGAGGTAAAGAGCGGAGTGATATTAACTCAGCTGAACCGGATTGGAGCGTTTGGCGGATCGATGGAACTATGGAATAAACTGGGGGGTGAGGGGGTTCTAGTATTGGGATTCCAGGCTGTTGAGGGGAATAAGAGAACTCGCCTGCCATCTCTGGTCACATTATGAACTGTCGATAAATGCCACTCATTTCCTGTGTGGTGGAGACCACCTTTAATTCGGCGTTCACAACCTTTTCTGATTGCGGCCTGTGGACATTTGTATTACTATAGAGACGGAAGCGACATACATATTGACTGATAAGAATTCATTAAATATTGAGGGTTCCGTTTTGAATATGACCCATTTAGATGTATGCACACATGAGACAATTATTCAAGTCTAGCGGAGTGCAATATTACCTAGATATTATAAAGAATAAAACCATGACATAGAGTTCTATTTGAAGATGTGTGTCCGACTTGTTTTTTGGTGAGTTTAGAGGGTTAATCTTGTCTTGAGGCATGAGGAATAGTCTACCTGGGTTTAACAACCTACCAGGTCAGAGGAACAGTCTACCTGGGTTTAATAACCTACCAGGTCAGAGGAATAGTCTACCTGGGTTCAATAACCTACCAGATTAGAGGAATAGTCTACCTGGGTTTAATAACCTACCAGGTCAGAGGAATAGTCTACCTGGGTTTAGGTGATTAAACCCCATCGTTAGACACTCATTTCCCTCTACTTTGTAGTTATTAAACCTAGGTTAATAGACTTTCTCTGGCACCCTGGCTAGGTTTTGTTAACACCCAGGGTTTTATGTTTTTTAGGTATCTATTATAACTTTATTTACTTTTTGTTCTATTTTTTCTTTAATTATCTTTATATATTTATATAGTTATTATAGACCTAATTCCTCTTGACCACCTGGCGATAGGTGATAGGGCTAGTTTAGTAGCTATAGGAGTTATTTGAACCCCAGGTTAGAACTATTCCCTCTGGAACCTGGTCACTAGAAGTTTATTGAACCCAGGTAGAATATTTCCTCTGATCTGGTTAAGAGGAAGTTAATGACCCCAGTGAATAGTAGACTATATTCCTCTGACCACCTGTTTAGGTTATTGAACCCAGGTTAATAGACTATCCTCTGATCTGGTTAGAGATATTTAGGTTATTTGAAACCCAGCGGTAGGACTATTTCCTCTGACCTGGTAAAAAGTTAATGAACCCAGGTAGACTTCCTCTGACCTGGGTTTATAGGTATTAAACCCAGATAGACTATTCCTTACCTGGGTTTAGGGGTATTAAACCAGGATAGACATTCCTTGACTGGTGGTTATAAACCAGGTTAGACTATCCTGCTGACCTGGTAGTATTTAACCCAGATAGATATTCTTCTGACCTGGTTTAGGTAGATAGTTAATTAGGAATGAACCCAGTGGGTTAGAAGAACCTATTCCTCCTCTGACCTGGTAGGTTATATTAACCAGGTTAGGAACTATTCCTCTGACCTGGCAGGTTATTAAACCCAGGTTAGACTATTCCTCTGACCTGGTTAGGTATTAAACCAGGGTAGACTATTCCTCTGAACCGGTTAGGATAGGTTATGACTCAAGGTAGACTATCCTCTGACCTGTAGCGTTTAATGAACCCAGGATAGACTATCCGACTGACCTGGTAGGTTATTAAACCCAGGTTAGACTATCTCTCTGACCTGGAATAGTTATTAAACCGGTAGAACTATTCCTCTGACCTGTAGGTTTATTAAACCCAGGTTTAGACTATTCCTCTGACCTTAGGTTATTAAAACCCAGTAGACTATTCCTCTGATGGTAGGTTATTGAACCCAGGTAGACTATTCCTCTGACCTGGTTAGGTTATAAAATTGAACCAAGTAGACTATTCCTCTGATTCCTGGTAGTTTTATTTAGTATAACCAGGTTTAGACTATATCCTCTGACTTAGTTATATGAACCAGGTAGACTATTCCTCTAACCAGGTAGTTGTTAAACCCAGGTAGACTATTCCTCTGACCGCGATAGTTTTAAACCCAGGTTATAGACTATTCCTCTGATCTGGTACGTTATTAAAACCCAGGGTATAGACTATTCTCTGACCTTTTTATGGTTAGTGTCTAAACCCAGGTAGCTATTCCTCTGATCCTGGTAGTTGTAACCCGAGAGTAGACTATTCCTCTGACACCTTAGTATATTTAACCCAGTAGACTATTTCCTCATACCTGGTTAGGTTGTTAAACCCAGGTAGACTATTCCTCTGACCTGGTAGGTTGTTAAACCCAGGGTAACTGTTCCTCTGACCTGTAGGTTATTAAACCCAGGTAGGACTATTCCTCTGATCTCTGTAGTATATTGAACCAGAGACTATTCTGAGCTGTAGTTATGTGAACCAGTAAGACTATTCCTCTGACCTGAGTAGGTTGATCTAAACCCAGGTAGCTATTCCTCTTGACCTGGTAGTGTTATGAACCCAGGTAGACTATCTCTCTGATCTCTGTAGTTATTAAGAACCCAGGTTAGACTATTCCTCTGACTCGTAGGTTAGTTGTTAAACCCAGGTGAACTATTCCTCTGACCTGGTAGGTTGTTAAACCCAGGTAGACTATTCCTCTGACCTGGTAGGTTATTAACCCAGGTAGACTATTCCTCTTGACTGGTAGGTTATTAAACCCAGGTAGACTATTCCTCTGACCTGGTAGGTTGTTAAACACCAGGTAACTATTCTCTGACCTGGTAGGTTATAACCGGTAGGACTGTCTCTGACCTGGTAGGTTATTTG
>NW_019946610.1:0-9904 GCF_002910315.2 Salvelinus sp. IW2-2015
CTAACTAGCTCGAACAGAAGTCCACTTCTGTCTAACTAGTCTAACAGAATCCACTCTGAGGCTAACTAGTCTAACAGAATCCAATCTGTCTAACTAGTCTAACAGAATCCACTCTGACTAACTAGTTCTAACAGAATCCAACCTCTGACTAACTAGTTTCTACAGAATCCCAACTCTGGTCAATAGTCTAACAGAATCCACTCTAACTAACTAGTCTAACAGCATCCATTTTCTGTCTTTAAATAGTCTAACAGAAATCCACTCTGTCTAACTAGTGTTCGTAAAGAATCCACTCTGACTAACTAGTCACAGAATCCATCTGACTAACTAGTCTAACGCAGAATCCACTCTGTTCTAAACTAGTCTACAGAATCCACTCTGTCTAACTAGTCTAACAGGAATCCCACTCTGAGCTAACTAGTCTCAACAGAATCCACTCTGTCATAACTAGTCTAACAGAATGTCCCACTCTGATCTAACTAGCTAACGAGAACTCACTCGACTTAACTAGTCTAGACAGAATCCACTTCTGACTAACTAGTCTAACAGAATCCCCACTCTGGACTAACAGTCTAACAGACATCCACTCTACTTAACTAGTCTAACAGAATCCACTCTGTCTTAACTAGTCTAAACAGAATCCATCTGACTAAACTAGTCTAACAGAAGTTCCACTCTGTCTACCCTAAGTCTAACAGAAATCCACTTGTCTAATCAGTCTAACAGAATTCCACTCTGTCTAAACTAGTCCTAACAGGAATCCACTCTGACTAAACTAGTCTAACAGAATCCACTTCTGTCTAATAGTTCTAACCAGAATCCACTCTTGTCTGAACTAGTCAACAGAACCACTCTGACAACGGAGTCTACAGAAATTCACTCTGGATAACGATAGTCTAACAGAATCCACCTCGACTAACTAGTCTAACAGATCCACTCTGATCTAACTAGTCAACAGAATCCACTCTGACCGTAACTAGTCCTAACAGAATCCCACCATTCTGTTAAGTCCTATTATGTCTACAGGAAATTCCATTGTTTCTAACTAGTTCTAAAGAATCCATGCTGATCTAACAGTCTCGATCCTCTAACTACTAGTCTATCAGAAATCCACTCTTGACACGAGTCTAAACAGAATTCACCAAACTGGCTGCTAACTAGTCTCAATCAGAATCCACTCTGTCTGAACTAGTCTAACCACGATATCCCATCGCTGATCTAAACTAGCTCTAACAGAGAATAAACTCCACTTCTAAGCTCCTCTGACTAACCGTTAGTCTAACAGGCATCACACGTCTGCTAATAGTCAATACAGAATTCCACTCCTCGATCTTAAGTAGCTAACAGATCCACTCTGTCACTAAACTGTCTAATCAGAATCCACTCTGACTAACTAAGTCTAACAGAATCACCTCGTCTAACTAGTCTAACAGAATTTCCCTCTGACTAACTAGTCTAACAGAATCCACTCTGACGTATACTAGTCATACAACAGAATCCACTCTGGTCTAACTAGTCAACAGAATCCATCTGACTATAGTCTCTAACAGAATCCACTCTGAATCTAAGACTATCTCGTCTAACAGGACGAAATCCAGCTTCTGGACTAACCTAGTCTCAAACAGATCCACTCTGTTCTAACTATCTAACAGAAGTCCAACCTTGTCTACATTTAGCTCATCATACAGAATCCACTCTGACTAACTAAGTCTAACGAATCCAACTCTGGTCAGCAATTACTAGTCTAAACAGAATCCACCCATGTCTACTAGTCTAACGAGAATCCACTCTGCTCAACTTAGCTAACAGAATCCACTCTGCATAACTTAGCTCTTAGAGAACAGAAATCCATCCCCTGTCTAATAATAGTCTAATTAATGTAATCCACCTCCTGATACTAACTAGTCTAACAGACATTCACACATCTGTCTAACTAGTCTAACAGAACTCCACGTCTGACTAACTTAGTTCAAACTAGAATCCACTCTGCACAACAAATGACAGGAATCCATCAGAGAAAAACAGACAACGAAATCAAAAGGTATCAGCCATGCCTGCCTTTCCTTTCCCTGGTGTGTGTGCGGCTGTTAAAGCTTCCCTAAAACCAAGGACCGTTTTAATAACCGACACGCAAGACAAGAAACAAAGTTTGCCTGAACCAATAGAATGATTTCACCAGAGCAATGGAGTTACACGATTTCTATCCCAACAGAATGTGACAGCCAATAAACGTTAAAACGTTTTAAACAACTCAGGGATAGTGATAAGATCCCATCTCCACTCACTATTATATTTCTCCGCCGCTATTCCTCATTAACCGGTCATCGCTCTCTCTCTAAAGGATGTCTAGTAAGTGTATGCTGTGTGTGTGTGTCGTGTGTGTCGTGTGTGGTGTGTGATGTGTGTGTTGTGTGTGTGGTTGTGTGTGTTGTGCCTGTATTGTGTGTTGTGTGTGTGTGTGTGGTGTGTGGTGTGGTGTGTGTGTGATATGGTTTGTCTCAGGCACCAGATCCACAAACCCCGATATTGAACACTTACGGGAGATTCTAGAGCGACGACTGAGACAGCGTTTTTCACCACCATCAACAAAGCACCAAATTATGGAATTTCTCGTGGAAGAATGATGTCACATACCTCCAATTGCATTCCMGACACTTGTAGAATCTACGCCSCGTTGAAGCTGTTCTGGCAGCTCGTGGTGGCAAAACGCCCCTTTAAAACACTCTGTCGGTGTTTCCTTTATTTTTGGCAGTTACCCATATATAACTGTTTTTATTATTATAATAATACTCTATGTAATGTGACTTGTGATAACCCGTCCGATGTCGAGCCGACTTATTGTTGGTGAAAAAGACAGAATGCTACACACGTGAAAATGCTAGCTCAAACTTCCCTGACCTGAGAGTGTCGCGCCTGATTTGACGCCTTTGAGGTAACATACTACAGATCAATGAAATCAGGATCGTTAAAACAAAACAACTACGTAGCTAGCAAGTTAGAAATTTAGTAGTTTAAAGTTGTCATTCACAATCAACAATGTAGTTATGAATACAAGTGGGTCGGATTTTTCACACTGTCTTCCGATGTTGCTTGATCAGCGGGTCGGCCTATTGGCTAATAGAGCATACAGTACTATTCTAATAATAAGAGTTATATATATATATATATATATATACACAGTTAGGTGAAGCATGGTGGTGGCAGCATCACGTCTGGAGGAAACCTGGCACCATCCCTACAGTGAAGCATGGTGGTGGCAGCGTCTAGTCTGGAGGAAACCTGGCACCATCACTACGGTGAAACATGGTGGTGGCAGCATCATGCTGTGGAGATGTTTTTCAGCGGCAGGGACTGGGAGACTAGTTAGGATTGAGGCAAAGATGAACGGCGCAAAGTAAAGAGAGATCCTTGATGAAAACCTACTCCAGAGATCTCAGGACCTCAGGCTGGTGCAAAGGTTTACCTTCGAACCCTACAACGACCCTGAGCACACAGCCAAGACAATGCAGAAGTGGTTTCAGGACAAGTCTCTGAATGTCCTTGAGTGGCCCAGCCAGAGCCTGGACTTTAACCCCATCTAACATCTCTGGAGAGACCTGAAAATAGCTGTGCAGCAACACTCCCCATCGAACCTGACAGGGCTTGAGAGGATCTGCAGARAARAATGGGAGAAACTACCAAAACACAGGTGTGCCAAGCTTGTTGTGTCATACCCCAGNAAAACACAGGTGTGCCAAGCTTGTTGTGTCATACCCCAGAACACTCGATGTTATAATCTGTTCCTAGGCCGTCATTGAAAATAAGAATTTGTTCTTAACTGACTTGCCTAGTTAAAATAAATAAAGGTAAAAAAAAGTACAGGGTCTGAATACTTATGTAAATGTACTATTCGTTTTTTTTATATAAATGAGCAAAGATGTCTAAAAATCTGTTTTTGCTTTGTCATTATGGGGTATTGTGTGTAAATTGATGAGGAAAATAACTATTTTATCAATTTTATAATAAGGTTATAACGTAACAAAATGTGGAAAAAAGTAAAGGGGTATGAATTCTTCCGAAAACACCGTATCTCAGTAATTAAAATATATCTGGATTTGGGACATTTCAATTCCACGATGTGAAGGGTTTCCCTGGCCACCACACATCTAATGCTAGTGGTAATGTATCGCCTTCCCTCTGACTCCGTATGTGCTCCTAACAAATTCTCTGACCTCCTGTGTTAATCTCTTAAAGGATTCGCCCATTTCTTTCAATTTAATCTGGATTGGTTGATGCCAGTATCTGATGGGCCGAAATATATTTGTACTGAGCTAAATCTAACTCATCTGATAACTAAATCAACTTGCCCCAACTTAAAACACCCTGAAAAATCTAGATACTCTTCTTACAATTACCCCTCATATGTTTACAGCCAATGGGATATTTGCCAGCAAGTTCAGTGACCATTGTCCCGCTGCATAAGAGATGTTAAACTACCTAAATCTCACTCATGCATTATTACAAAGAGACATTTTTGGAATTTGAGTGACTGGTTGTCAACTATCACTGACTCGGATCAATTGTTGTATTTCCCTGTTTAACTCTGTCGTAGATAAACATTCACCGCATAAAATGCTAAGGGTGAAAGACAGATCTAATCCTTGGTTCACGCATGAATTGTCTATGAAATTACAGGGAATATATTTTGCTTGGTTTAACACAGGAGGTCAGAGAATTTCTTAAGAGCACATACGGAGTCAGAGGGAAGGCGATACCAGGGAAACACTTCACATCGTGGAATTGAAATGTTGACTGTCCCAAATCTAGATATATTTTAGTTACTGAGATACGGTGTTTTCGGAAGAATTCATACCCCTTTACTTTTCCCACATTTTGTTACGTTATAACCTTATTATAAAATTGATAAAATAGTTGTTTTCCTCATCAATCTGCACACAATACCCCATAATGACAAAGCAAAAACCGATTTTTAGACATCTTTGCTCATTTATATAAAAAAAACGAATATCCCATTTACATAAGTATTCAGACCCTGTACTCAGTACTTTATTGAAGCACATTTGGCAGCGATTTAAAAAAATAAAAAATAATTTAACCTTTATTTATGTTAACTAGGCAAGTCAGTTAAGACGGACTGATTGGCAGACAATTTCAGAAATCGATGTCTATCTCTGTTTAGATAAACAAAATCAACGTATTTCTTGAATTGTGTATCGGAGAGTGGTGGCAGTCCAACTAACTTCTGGAAAGTGGTCAAATTTTTCGAAACAAAATTCCCTCATTGGCTCAACAGGTTCTGATAGCCTCTGGTCAAAATAAAACAAAATGGACACTTGCGGGGCTTTTAATTACAATTGTTTGCTACATCTGGCCACTTGTTTGAAAGACTAGTCTCTGAAAACGAATATCATTCCCACTAGAGGAAGATCTTTAGTCACCTCAGAATGCACTAACAGCCTCAGACTTAATTTTCATTTCAACCACTTGATACGTAGGAAATATGGAGTAACCCCAAAATGTTTTTGGGGAGATTCTTCAAAGTAGCCACCCTTTGCCTTGATAACAGGTTTGCATACTCTAGGCATACTGTGGACCATTTCAGATGGTCATTGTTGTGTATACTGAGCAACGTTCACCTTCTACAAGGCCTTTGACAATGTTTTCCATTACATTCTCATTCAAAGGTGAACTGCAATAGGTCTGGATCAGGCTTCTTACAAGTGATTTGATAATTATCTGTCAGACAGGACACATTGTGTGTTAAGTCTAGGTTCCTGGATATTATGAAAGGCGTACCGCAGGGGTCTGTATTGGGACCTGTTCTCTTTAAAATTCATATAAATAATACTGGTATATCTGTTCAAACTTGTAATATTATAGAACTCGTTACAATTAGATGTTCTGGTGCCGCTCGGGCAGTTTTAGGGTGTAGCAGCTGAGGACTGTAACTAATTTTCATAAATGTTGTGTTTTGTATTAATTTCTGTTTTGTTTTACATTGTACTGGTTGTTGTATAGTTGTGATCAAGGCACCCTGGTCTCATTGGGGGTTTCCCTGAATAAATGTCTGTGGCTCTGGGCAAGTCCGTAGTCTCTGGACTGAGGCTGACATGTTGGGGAGAAGGCACACACTAGAAAGATGGTCAAATGGGACAACAGATGGGTCTGGAGTACCGTTGATATTCTGTTCTACCTGATAATGAACTGCATCCGCCTGTTGTCCCAGGTCTAAATCAGTCCCTGATTAGAGGGGAATCACCTACCTGCTGTCCCAGGTCTAAATCAGTCCCTGATTAGAGGGGAATCACCCACCTGGTGTCCCAGGTCTAAATCAGTTCCTGATTAGAGGGGAATCACCCACCTGGTGTCCCATGTCTAAATCAGTCCCTGATTAGAGGGGAATCACCCACTTGGTGTCCCAGGTCTAAATCAGTCCCTGATTAAAGGGGAATTGTTTTGTACCAACGTACATGTACCAATCCAGCCGTATCCGTCCCTTCCATCCTACATCACACTGGGCAGGACCAACCAGAGGGAAGAATAGAATGTTTAGAATCTTCATCCATCAGAACAGAAACATCCATTAGACTGATGATAAGCTGCAGGAAATCCCCTGAGACATTATAAAAGGTTTCCCCCCCCAAAAAGAAATTAACTTCCTGAGGTCAAGATCACTTCCTCGATCAAGATCACTTCCCGAGTCAAGATCACTTCCATTCATTTCGCCGAGTATGATTCACTTCTGAGTCAAGATCACTTCCTGAGTCAAGATCACTTCCTGAGTCAAGATCACTTCCTGAGTCAAGATCACTTCTGAGTCAAGTACTTTCTGAGTCAAGATGCAAACCAACAGTCTAAGAAAACACCGCTCGATGTATTTTTAAACATTTAAACTTAAAAACATAAGCCTATGCAACACTAACCAATTAAAAACAGCTCCTGTAGCAACGAGGTTTTGTGCAGTAAGCTATAGGCCCAATACATTATCACTGCATATTGGCTAAGCTCAGTAAGCTATAGCTTATAAAGCTATATACTGGCTTTGCTTGAATTGCCCAATGTTGTTCTCCTCTAACCATTCTGGGTGGATGATCACACTGCTGGTCAGATCATTTGGTGTTTTACTTTTTACTTGCATATAATTAGCTTTTTTATTTTTTATTTGACTGGACTGATGGTCTACAGCTGATGATCAGTTTGAGGGGAGATATGAGTGTGCCTCTCCCTCCCTCTCTCCTCCTCTCTCCCTCCCTCTCCCTCCCTCTCTCCCTCCTCTCTCCCTCCCTCTCTCCATCCTCTCTCCCTCCTCTCTCTCATCTCTCTCCCTCCCTCTCTTCCATCCTCTCTCCTCCTCTCTCCCCCCTCTCCCTCCCTCTCTCCCCTCTCTCCTCTCCCCTCGTCTCCATCCTCTTCCTCTCTCTCCTCCCTCTCTCCCTCCTCTCTCCCCTCTCTCCCCCTCCTCTCTCCCCCTCTCTCCTCCCTCTCTCTCCCTCTCTCCCTCCTCTCTCCCCTCATCTCTCTCTCTCCATCTCTCCCCTCTCTCCCTCCCTCTCTCCTCTCTCTCTCCTCTCTCCTCCGTCTCCCTCCCTCTCTCCCTCCCTCTCTCCCTCCCCTCCCTCTCTCCCTCCTCTCTCCCTCCCTCTCTCATCCTCTCTCCCTCCTCTCTCTCTCATCTCTCTCTCCCTCTCTCCATCCTTCTCTCCCTCCTCTCTCCCCCCCTCTTCCCTCCCCTCTCCTCCCTCCTCTCTCTCCTCCTCTCCCTCCTCCCCTCCCTCTCCCTCCTCTCTCCCTCCCTCTCTCCCCTCTCTTCTCCCTCTTCTCTCCCCCTCTCTCCTCCTCTCTCCACCCTCTCTCCCTCCCTCTCTCCCTCCTCTCTCCCTCCTCTCTCCTCATCTCTCTCTCATCTCTCCCCTCTCTCCTCCCTTCTCCTCCTCTCTCTCCTCTCTCCCTCCCTCTCTCTCCCTCCCGCTCTCTCTCCCTCCGCCTCTTCCTCCTCCTCCTCTTCCCTCCTCTCTCCTCTCCCTCTCTCCCTCCCTCCGCAGAGAAAAGGGGACACAGTCTTCCAGCTGATAGCGAAACTTAAATCACACAGCATTACTTCTTCCTCGTGCATCACGTTGTTACTCCTGATGACCAGGAAAGTGAAATATTCCTCGATATTAAAAAAAGACCCAAGCCTGCAATAATAACAATGCAAGCTTATCGAAAACACCCGCGTTTCACGTCTTAATAAAACTGAGGAACTAAGTGTTGCCAGTGCTGAGTAACAACTTAAACGTGAAATGACTCATAAAAACAGCAGGTCTTTGCTGTATTCGTTGTGTCTCTCTCTAGTGATGGTTTTAAAAAAGTGTTGAAATCTCACAGTATCAACTTTGCTGTAGCTTTCCAGGTTTCTTTTTACAGCTCTGTGGCTCCAGGGAACTGTGCAGACACGGTGTTCTGAGCTTTCTGATTGGCCAGCGCTACGGCCTGTAGGTGCACTTGATTTGCCTTGGGGCGGGTAGGCGGAGTTCTACCTTCAGACACATGAAATGAGAACACCTTGCCTTCCCGCCGCTTCGGGCTGCTGAATCAAGTGCCCTACGTCAACAGGCTGCTGAATCAAGTGCACCTACGTCAACAGGGTGCTGAATCAAGTGCACCTACCGTCAACAGGGCTGCTGAATCAAGTGCACCTCGTCAACAGGGCTGCTGAATCAAGTGCACCTACCGTCAACGGGTGCTGAAATCAAGTGCCCTACCGCAACAGGGCTTGCTGAATCAAGTGCACCTACCGTCAACAGGGCTGCTGAATCAAGTGCACCTACCGTCAACAGGGCTGCTGAATCAAGTGCATCTACCGTCAACAGGGCTGCTGAATCAAGTGCAACCTACCGTCAACAGGGCTGCTGAATCAAGTGCACCTTACGTCAACAGGGCTGCTGAAATCAAGTGCACCTACCGTCAACAGGGCTGCTGAATCAAAGTGCACCTACCGTCAACAGGCTGCGATCAACGTGCACCACCGTCAACAGGCTGCTGAATCAAGTGCACTACCGTCAACAGGGCTGCTGAATCAAGTGCAACCTACCGTCAACAGGGCTGCTGAATCAAGTGACTACGTCAACAGGGCTGCTGAATCAAGTGCACCTACCGTCAACAGGGTGCTGAATCAAGTGCAACCTACCGTCAAACAGGGCTGCTGAATCAAGTGCACCTACCGTCAAAGGGCTGCTGAATCCAAGTGCACCTACCGTCAACAGGGCTTGCTGAATCAAGTGCATCCTACCGTCAACAGGGCTGCTGAATCAAGGCACTACCGTCAACAGGGCGCTGAATCAAGTGCACCTACCGTCAACATGAGCTGCTGAATCAATGCAAATACCGTCAAACAGCGCGAAAACAAATATAACAAATAGGAACACAAGCCTTTATCATCGTTTTAAAAAATTAAAAAAATACAAAAATGTTCGGTGATCGACTAGTAATGGCTGGAGATCAACACGTCGATCGCGATCCACCGATTGTCGACCACTGATCTAGAGTCCTCTATCTATCTCTATGGGTCCGGGCCAGCCATGTAATACACAGCTAGCTAGCCTAGCGATGCCTGCCAGGACGGCTGTTGTTGCCAAGAGCAGTGGGCCGTGACCAACTGCTAGGACACCAGGCTTTCTCTCAGGGTTTGTCCTCCGTACAGTGGGGCACCCTGAGACCCAGCCATCAAAGAACAACCCAACAATGAGGAGAGATTGGGGCGGACATCCCATGGGATTGACCCCTTGGTCAGCAACACTTAACGTACAAAGTGGGGTTGTGTGTTTGGTAAGCGGTGTCACGGTGTGGAGGTTTAACATGACAATGTGTGAACGCTGGGCTTGATGCTGTGATGAGGCAAAGTGATTACACCCCCCGAGATGCT
>NW_019946610.1:9929-18208 GCF_002910315.2 Salvelinus sp. IW2-2015
ACTCTCTCCTCATCTCTCCCTCCCTCTTCTCCATCCTCTCTCCCTCCTCTCTCCCTCCTCTCTCCTCCCTCCCTCTCTCCCTCCTCCTCCTCTCTCCCCCTCTCTCTATCCCCTCCCTCTCTCCCTCCCCTCCTCTCCCTCCCCTCTCTCCCCTCTCTCCTCTCTCCTCCATTCTCTCTCCCTCCTCTCTCCCCCTCCTCCTCTCTCTCCCTCCCTCTCTCCCTCCCTCTCTCCCTCATCTTCTCTCTTCATCTCCCCCATCTCTCCTCCCTCTCTCCCTCCCTCTCTCCCTCCTCTCCTCTCCCTCACCTCTCCCTCCCTCTCTCCCTCCCTCTCTCCCTCCCTCCCTTCTCTCCCTCCTCTCTCTCTCCCTCCCTCTCTCCATCCTCTCTCCCTCCTCTCTCTCTCATCTCTCTCCCTCCCTCTCTTCCATCCTCTCTCCCTCCCTCTTCTCCCCCCTCTCTCCCTCCCTCTCCCCTCTCTCTCCCTCCCTCCTCCCTCCTCTCCTCCCCTCTCTCCCTCCCTCCTCCTCCCTCTTCTCCCCTCTCTCCCTCCCTCTCTCTCCCCCTCTCTCCTCCTCTCTCCCCCTCTCTCCCTCCCTCTCTCCCTCCTCTCTCCCTCCTCTCTCCTCATCTTCTCTCTCATCTCTCCCCTCTCCCTCCCTCTCCCTCCTCTCTCCCCTCTCTCCCTCCCTCTCTCTCCCTCCCGCTCTCTCTCCTCCCCTCTCTCTCCTCCTCTCTCCCTCCTCTCTCCTCTCCCTCTCTCCCTCCTCCGCAGAGAAAAGGGACACAGTCTTCCAGCTGATAGCGAAACTTAAATCACACAGCATTACTCTTCCTCGTGCATCACGTTGTTACTCCTATGACCAGGAAAGTGAAATATTCCTCGATATTAAAAAAAAGACCCAAGCTGCAAATAATAACAAATGCAAGCTTATCGAAAACACCCCGTTTCACGTCTTATATAAAACTGAGGAACTAAGTGTTGCCAGTGCTGGAGTAACAACTTAAACGTGAAATGACTCATAAAAACAGCAGGTCTTTGCTGTATTCGTTGTGTCTCTCTCTAGTGATGGTTTTAAAAAAGTGTTGAAATCTCACAGTATCAACTTGCTGTAGCTTTCCAGGTTTCTTTTTACAGTCTGTGGCTCCAGGGAACTGTGCAGACACGCGTGTTCTGAGCTTTCTGATTGGCCAGCGCTAGGCCTGGTAGGTGCACTTGATTTGCTCTTGGGGCGGGTAGGCGGAGTTCTACCTTCAGACACATGAAATGAGAACACCTTGCCTTCCCGCCGCTTCGGGCTGCTGAATCAAGTGCACCTACCGTCAACAGGGCTGCTGAATCAAGTGCACCTACCGTCATAACAGGGCTGCTGAATCAAGTGCACCATACCGTCAACAGGGCTGCTGAATCAAGTGCACCTACCGTCAACAGGGCTGCTGAATCAAGTGCACCTACCGTCAACAGGGCTGCTGAATCAAGTGCACTACCGTCAACAGGGCTGCTGAATCAAGTGCAACTACCGTCAACAGGGCTGCTTGAATCAAGTGCACCTACCGTCAACCGGGCTGCTGAATCAAGTGCACCTACCGTCAACAGGGCTGCTGAATCAAGTGCACCTACCGTCAACAGGGCTGCTGAATCAAGTGCACCTACCGTCAACAGGCTGCTGAATCAAGTGCACCTACCGTCAACAGGGCTGCTGAATCAAAGTGCAACCTACCGTCAACAGGGCTGCTGAATCAAGTGCACCTACACGTCAACAGGGCTGCTGAATCAAGTGCACCTACCGTCAACAGGCTGCTGAATCAAGTGCACCTTACCGTCAACAGGGCTGCTGAATCAAGTGCACCTACCGTCAAAGGGCTGCTGAATCAAGTTGCACCTACCGTCAACAGGGCTGCTGACTGAACGCTGCACTGTAAAATCAAGTGACTACGTAACAGACTCGAATCAAAGTCACTAAGTCACAGGGCGCTGAACAAGTGCACCTACCGTCAACAGGTTGAATCAATGCTACTCAGGCTGAGAATCAAGTGCATCCTACTCAAATTCTTATTCAGTCATACGTCACAGCGCAAAACAAAAATTAACAAATGGAACACAAGCCTTTATCATCGTTTTAAAAATTAAAAAAATACAAAAATGTTCGGTGATTCGACTAGTAATGGCTTGGAGATCAAACAGTCGATCGCGATCCACCGATTGTCGACCACTGATCTTAGAGTCCTCTATCTAATCTCTATGGGTCCGGGCAGCCAATGTAATACACACATAGCTAGCCTAGCGATGCCTGCCAGGACGGCTGTTGTTGCCAAGAGCAGTGGGGCCGTGAACCAACTGCTAGGACACCAGGCTTCTCTCAGGGTTTGTCCTCCGTACAGTGGGGCACCCTGAGACCCAGCCATCAAAGAAACAACCCACAATGAGGAGAGATTGGGGCGGACATCCCATGGGATTGACCCCCTTGGTCAGCAACACTTAACGTACAAAGTGGGGTTGTGTGTTTGGTAAGCGGTGTCACGGTGTGGAGGTTTAACATGACAATGTGTGAACGCTGGGCTTGATGCTTGATGAGGCAAAGTGATTACACCCCCCCGAGATGCTCTGCAGATATGTGTCAGTCAGTAATTGTTCATCATTGCATATAGAGGCAGTCCAGTCTGGTGTGTCTCCACAGGCAGTAGGCTAGGGCGCACGCACGCACGCACGCACATACACAACACATACACACACACGCACACACACACAACACACACACACACACACACACACACACAACACACACACCACACACACACACACACACACCACACACAGTGTCTACGTCCCAACTAGCATTCTATTCCCTGCATATGAGAGAGAGATGGCGAGAGAAAGAGAGACGGGAGAGAGAGCGAGTAATGGGAGACAGGAGAGAGAGAGAGACGGGGAAAGAGAGAGAGAGAGAGACGGAAGAGAGGAGAGACGAGGAGAAAGAGAGACGGGAGAGAGAGAGAGCCGGGAGAGAGAGAGAGAGAGAGGCGAGAGAGAGAGAGGCGAGAGAGAGAGATGGGAGAAGAGAGAGAGAGACGGGGGAGAGAGAAAGACGGGGAGAAAGAGACAGGGAGGGAGATAGAGAAGATGGGGACAGAGAGAGAGAGAGCGAACAGGGACAGAAGCGACAGGGAGAGAGAGAGCAGAGAGCAAGGAGAGCAGACAGAGAGAGGTAGAGAGATGTATTATACAGAGCTGTAAATGTGGTGAGTGGGTATGAATGAATGGCACATCTCTCAGCCGGGAGAGATAACTTTTGTTTCCTGGAGCTCATCAAACACGGAGATACACACAGGTTTAGCAACACATAGATAGAGTTACAAGACTTAACTCACCTAACACACACACACACACACACACACACACACACACACACACACACACACACACACACACACACAACAACAACACACAACACACACAACACACACACACACACACACACACACACACACACACACAACACCACACACACACACAACACACACACACCCACACACAGTTCTAGTCAAGCTCAAAGTCCTCAGGAAGTGATCTTGACTCAGGAAGTGATCTTGACTCAGGAAGTGATCTTGACTCAGGAAGTGATCTTGACTCAGGAAGTGATCTTGACTCAGAAAAAGTTGGTGACCAGCGCTCTAGATGAACATGGACATTTCCATTAAGAGCTTCCACCATTTTAAAGTAGTATTTTAACTGGGTGGGGATTCCTATGGTTTGAGAACGATCAGCCAATGAGCAAAGCATTTTTCTTCTTCTTTAAATTGGGTTGCCTAATGGTTTGTAAAATGGCTTTAAACTATATCGTCGCCATCTAGTGGCCAGAATAAACGAATGACAATATGTGGTTCAGGACTCCAGTACTGCAGTTAGTGRTAATTCACCAACGTTTGTTTTATGCTTTTAATCATACACAAAAGAAGTTAGAAATATCATACTTTAAAATGGAGATGCTGCTTATGCTGTCACAGACGCCATAAAGGCCCACAGTGGAGGTGTTATAATACCCATAAAACCTAGCGGTCAAACAGGGAAACGGTTCCAATCGTTTTCACCATTCATTTTTTTCCATAGAAGATTTAAGAAACACTTAAAATAAGGGCTGTGTTTCGTGTAGGCTTACCCTGGCATGACGTTTTGATAATCATGTAAATCTCTCTCGGACAAAGTGAGTTTTTTAAATTTAGTAATACATTTGAAAAATGACCCTGTTTTTCTCACCAATTTCATGATTACTATCTTGTCTCATCGGGAGGGGCGAAGGTCGAGTCATGCGTCCTCCGAGCCAAACCGCGCTTCTTAACACCCTCCCGCTTAACCTCGGGAGCCAGCCGCACCAATGGTGTCAGAGGAAACACCGTTCAACTGATGACCACAAAGTCAGCCCAGCACGCCACTAGGAGTCGTGAGAGTACGATGAGCCAAGTAAAGCTCCCCTGGCCAAACCCTCCCCTAACCCGGATAACGCTGGGCCAATTGTGCGCCGCCCTATGGAACTCCCAATCACGGCCGGTTGTGACACAGCCTTGGGTTCGATCCCAGGCTGTAGTGTCTGACACACCACTGTGGTGCAGTGCCATAGACGACTGCGCCACTCGGGAGGCTAATCCAGAGATTCTTACCATTACCTCAATATGGCAGTTTCTTGTCCAGATCATCATGGAATTTGTAGTTCTTTATGATAGCCACATTAGCAGCTAATTTGCATGATACAAGTCACCTTGTCCGAGAGAGAGTTACACTCATCAAAACGTCACGCCTGGGCAAGCCAAGTGTTTCCCCAATGGGAAAAATGAATGGTGAAAAAAYGATTGGAACTATTTCCCTGTTTGACTGCTAGGTTTTATGGGTCTTATGACTCATACTGCGGTACTCTATAATGGCACAGATAAAAAAAGATGAGTCCTCTATCTAACTCTATGGTTGGAACTCTCATTGAGCTATGGCTGTATGGCACTAACCCCCCCGTCAGCCAGCGGTCCTTGGGCAGAAAGGCTGAACTCCCTGCCATCTTCCTTGGAGGCAGATTACAAACTTCCCTCATCTTCCTTGGAGCAAGATACAAACTTCCCTCATCTCCCTTGGAGGCAGGGAAACTTTCCACTCATCTTCCTTGAGGCAGATACAAACTTTCCCTCATCTTCCTTGGAGGCCAGATACAAACTTCCCTCATCTTCCTTGGAGGCAGATACAAACTTCCCTCATCTTCCTTGGAGCAGATACAAACTTCCCTCATCTTCCTTGGGCAGATACAAAACTTCCCTCATCTTCCTTGGAGGCAGATACAACTTCCCTCATCTTCCTTGGAGGCAGATTACAAACTTCCTCATCTCCCTTGGAGGCAGGGCAAACTTCCCTCATCTTCCTTGGAGGCAGATACAAACTTCCCTCATCTTCCTTTGGAGGCAGATACAAACTTCCCTCATCTCCTTGGTGGCAGGGAAAACTTCCCTCATCTTCCTTGAGGCAGATACAAACTTCCTCATCTTCCTTGGAGGCAGATACAAACTTCCCTCATCTTCCTTGGAGGCAGATACAAACTTCCCTCATCTTCCTTGGAGGCAGATACAAACTTCCTCATCTTCCTTGGAGGCAGATACAAACTTCCCTCATTTCCTTGGAGGCAGATAACAAACTTCCCTCATCTTCCTTGGAGGCAGATACAAACTTCCCTTCAATCTTCCTTGGAGGCAGATACAAAACTTCCCTCATCTTCCTTGGAGCAGATACAACTCCCTCATCTCCCTTGGAGGCAGGAAACTTCCTCATCTTCCTTGGAGCAGATACAAACTTCCCTCATCTTCCTTGGAGGCAGATACAAACTTCCCTCATCTTCCTTGGAGGCAGATACAAACTTCCCTCATCTTCCTTGGAGGCAGATACAAACTTCCCTCATCTTCCTTGGAGGCAGATTACAAACTTCCCTCATCTTCCTTTGGAGGCAGATACAAACTTCCCTCATCTTCCTTGGAGGCAGATACAAACTTCCCTCATCTTCCTTGGAGGCAGATACAAACTTCCCTCATCTTCCTTGGAGGCAGATACAAACTTCCCTCATCTTCCTTGGAGGCAGATACAAACTTCCCTCATCTTCCTTGGAGGCAGATACAAACTCCCTCATCTTCCTTGGAGGCAGATACAAACTTCCCTCATCTCCCTTGGAGGCAGGAAACTTCCCTCATCTTCCTTGGAGGCAGATACAAAACTTCCCTCATATTCCTTGGAGGCAGATACAACTTCCCTCATCTCCCTTGGAGGCAGGGAAACTTCCCTCATCCCCTTGGAGGCAGGGAAACTTCCCTCATCTTCCTTGGAGGCAGGGAAACTTCCCTCATCTTCCTTGGAGGCAGGGAAACTTCCCTCATCTTCCTTGGAGGCAGGGAAACTTTCCTCATCTTCCTTGGAGGCAGATACAAACTTTCCCCTCATCTCCCTTGGAGGCAGGGAAACTTCCCTCATCTCCCTTGGAGGCAGGAAGAAACTTCCCTCATCTTCCTTGGAGGCAGGGAAACTTCCCTCATCTTCCTTGGAGGCAGGGAAACTTCCCTCATCTCCCTTGGAGGCAGGGAAACTTCCCTCATCTTCCTTGGAGGCAGATACAAACTTCCCTCATCTTCCTTGGAGGGCAGGAAACTTCCCTCATCTTCCTTGGAGGCAGGGAAACTTCCCTCATCTTCCTTGGAGGCAGATACAAACTTCCCTCATCTTCCTTGGAGGGCAGGGAAACTTCCCTCATCTTCCTTGGAGGCAGGGAAACTTCCCTCATCTTCCTTGGAGGCAGGGAAACTTCCCTCATCTCCCTTGGAGGCAGGGAAACTTCCCTCATCTTCCTTGGAGGCAGATACAAAACTTCCCTCATCTTCCTTGGAGGCAGATACAAACTTCCCTCATCTTCCCTTGGAGGCAGATACAAACTTCCCTCATCTCCTTGGAGGCAGGGAAACTTCCCTCATCTCCCTTGGAGGCAGGAAACTTCCCTCATCTTCCTTTGGAGACAAAACTTCCCTCATCTCCTTGGAGGCAGGCGAAACTTCCCTCATCTCCCTTGGAGGCAGGGAAACTTCCCTCATCTTTCCTTGGAGGCAGATACAAACTTCCCTCATCTTCCTTGGAGGCAGCGGAAACTTCCCTCATCTCCTTGGAGGCAGGGAAACTTCCCTCATCTTCCTTGGAGGCAGATACAAACTTCCCTCATCTTCCTTGGAGCAGGGAAACTTCCCTCATCTTCCTTGGAGCAGGTGAAAACTTCCCTCATCTTCCTTGGAGGCAGGGAAAACTTCCCTCATCTGCCTTGGAGCAGGGAAACTTCCCTCATCTTCCTTGGAGGCAGATACAAACTTCCCTCATCTTCCTTGGAGGCAGATACAAACTTCCCTCAATCTCCCTTGGAGGCAGATACCAAACTTCCCTCATCTCCCTTGGAGGCAGATACAAACTTCCCTCATCTCCCTTGGAGGCAGATACAAACTTCCCTTCATCTTCCTTGGAGGCAGATACAAACTTCCCTCATCTCCTTGGAGGCAGATACAAAACTTCCCTCATCTCCCTTGGGAGCAGATACAAAACTCCCTCACTTCCCTTGGAGGCAGATACAAACTTCCCTCATCTTCCTTGGAGCAGATACAAACTTCCCTCATCTTCCTTGGAGGCAGATACAAACTTCCCTCATCTTCCTTTGGAGGCAGATACAAACTTCCCTCATCTTCCTTGGAGGCAGATACAAACTTCCCTCATCTTCCTTGGAGGCAGATACAAACTTCCCTCATCTTCCTGGAGGCAGGAAACTTCCCTCATCTCCCTTGGAGGCAGATACAAACTTCCCTCATCTTCCTTGGAGGCAGGGAAACTTCCCTCATCTTCCTTGGAGCAGATACAAACTTCCCTCATTCTTCCTTGGAGGCAGGGGAAACTTCCCTCATCTTCCTTGGAGGCAGATACAAACTTCCCTCATCTTCCTTGGAGGCAGGGAAACTTCCCTCATCTCCCTTGGAGGCAGATACAAACTTCCCTCATCTTCCTTGGAGGCAGGGAAACTTCCCTCATCTTCCTTGGAGGCAGATACAAACTTCCCTCATCTTCCTTGGAGGCAGGGAAACTTCCCTCATCTCCCTTGGAGGCAGATACCAAACTTCCCTCATCTTCCTTGGAGGCAGGGAAACTTCCCTCATCTCCCTTGGAGGCAGGAAACTTCCCTCATCTCCCTTGGAGGCAGATACATGCACATGTTTTCAGAAGTTCACCTG
>NW_019946610.1:24110-29227 GCF_002910315.2 Salvelinus sp. IW2-2015
TATTAGACGGGAGAGAGGAGAGGAGAGGAGAGGAGAGGAGAGGAGAGGAGAGGAGAGGGGAGGGGAGGGGAGGGGAAGGAGAGGAGAGGAGAGGAGAGGAGAGGAGAGAGAGAGGAGAGGAGAGGAGAGGAGAGGAGAGGAGAGGAGAGGAGAGGAGAGGAGAGGAAGGAGAGGAGAGGAGAGGAGAGGAAGGAGAGGAGAGGAGGAGGAGAGGCAGGCTTTAAAGGATATGGGAACAAAGGGGCGTTCTATGTTTAGATAGATAAAGTAAGCAACAGGTTTCTGCTTGGGAGGAGCAGGATAAAGAGCCACCTCCTGAATACAGCAAGCTGGGGACTGGACAGTGCCACCCGAACTGGTTGGCTGTTCCACCACGCACGCACGCACGCACGCAACGCACGCCGCACGCACCACGCACGGCACGCACGCACGGCACGCACGCACGCACGCACGCACGCACGCACGCACGGCACGCACGCACGCACGCACGCACCACACACAACACACCACACACACACACACACACACACACACACACACACACACACACACACACACACACACACACACACACACACACACACACACACACACACCACACACACCCACAGCTGGGCGACCGAACAGCGCCGCACGACTGGTTGGTAACACCTCACTATTCGGTTTAAGAAAAAGAAGAATCAAAAACTAAATAATTAAAATAATAAAATAACAATAACGAGGGCATATACAGGTGTACCGGTACCGAGTCAATGTGTGGGGACTTTGGGATGTTGAAACAGGGCTAAATGTCCAAAATCACCAACTATCCCTTTTTAGCAAGGTGGTATCAGAAATAGATTTACACAACAACAAAAAAGTCCCTCTCAAGAGGGTTACGAGAGACAAAATTGGGAATTACTCCGTGCCCAATTTAACCGAACGGAAAGCAGGTTTTCTTGGTCAAATATAACATCCTTGAGAAGCAAAGAAAGCACTTCTAGATTGGTTGATGTGCTCAATGGAACAATGTTTACAGTCACTGGCCGATACAAAAAGAAACGGGGCTTCATAGAAATTCTCACATAGTTTTGGATCTGTTGTGGAATGTACTGAATGTCATTCTTAGGAACCCAGGACAGGACAGTTCTCCGGGAAAACCCACTTTCACGTTTGGATTGAAAAGACCTTTGAGTTTTCTGTGTTTCCAATGATCCCAGGAAGTATTTTGGTCCTCTCCATAATGGAGGCTATTTAAAACATTGACAAGGGGAGAGAAAAACGTAACTTGTTCGAACCATAACATCTATAGAAGGGGGCCTCCTCCACATTCAAGTCAATGATGGCATAATGATTGGCTTTCTATGGTTCTGACTTCCCAGTTCCGCTCTGGCTTCAACCCTTGACACGAGGTTACACTGTAGAAGTACCTACTGTATTGTATTATTAGGATACTAGTCAGAATTAAACATTTTTACGATATAGTAATGAAAAGTTTTAGTTGTGTTCTGATTCAACGTCGAACGTCGTCGTTTGTGGTTTGTTTGTGTTTCGATCTGACTTCAACCCTTGACGTGACGTTCTACTGTAGAGGTGCGATGTATTTACTAACTCACCGATGACTAGCACGTCATTGTACCATACATTACACGCCACACTGAATCCAGTACATGTGACAGGTACACTTTGAATTGATTCACTAAGCAGAATGTCATTACCCAGATTAACAGAACTTTTAACGTGTCACGTTCTGACCATAGTTCTTTTGTATTTTCTTTGTTTTAGTGTGGTCAGGGTGTGAGTTGGGTGGGTGTTATCTATGTTGTCTGTTTCTATGTGGGTTTTCTCGTTTGGCCTGAAATGGTTCTCAATCAGAGGCAGGTGTTAGTCATTGTCTCTGATTGGGAACCATATTTAGGTAGCCTGTGTTCTATTGTGGTTTGTGGGTGGTTGTCTTCAGTCTTTGTGTGTCTGCACCAGACAGAACTGTTTCGGTTTTCACGTTTGTTTGTTTTGTATTTTTGTCTAGACACCGTGTAGCAGGGAGACTGTGTGTCTAGACACCGTGTAGCAGGGAGACTGTGTGTCTAGACACCGTGTAGCAGGGAGACTTTGTGTCTAGACACCAAATGTTGTTTTGAGAGATTTCTCTCTTCTACAGATACCTAAACAGCATAAGGAGAACTGAGTGGGTTTAGTTACTATGTCTACCAGATACCTAAACAGCTATAAGGAGACTGAGCTGGGTTAGTTACCATTGCTACCAGATACCTAAACAGCTTATAGGAGAACTGAGCTGGTTAGTTACTAATGTCCTACCAGATACCTTAAACAGCTATAAGGAGACCTGAGCTGGTTAGTTACATCATGTCTACAAGATTACCTAACAGCTATAAGGAGAACTGAGCTGGTTACTTACCATGTTCTACCAGAATACCTAAATAACAGCTATAAGGAGAACTGAGCTGGGTTAGTTTACTATGTCTACCAGATACCAACCAGCTTATAGGAGAACTGAGCTGCGGTTAGTTACCATGTCTACCAGATACTCTAAACAGCATATAAGGAGAACTGAGCTGGGTTAGTTCTATGTCTATCCAGATACCTAAACAGCTATAAGAGAACCTGAGCTGTGGTTAGTTACCATGTCTACCAGTAAACCTAAACAGTTATATAGGTGAACTGAGCTGGTTAGCGCTCTGGAGGAGGTTTTCATCAAGGACTCTCTGTACTTTGCTCTGTTCATCTTTCCCTCGATCCTGAATTGACCACAGGTGGACTCCAATCAAGTTGTAGAACATCTCCAGGGTGATCAATGGAATTAATCACATGTTATTGGCCACATACACGTGTTTAGCAGATGGTATTGGTCAGATACACTGTTTACAGATGTTATTGGTCACATACACATGGTTAGCAGATGTTATTGGTCACATACACATGGTTAACAGATGTTATTGGTCACATACACATGGTTAGCAGATGTTATTGGTCAGCATACACGTGTTTAGCAGATGGTTTGGTCAATACACATGGTTAGCAGATGTTATTGTCACATACACGGGTTTAACAGATGTTATTGGTCACATACACGTGTTTAACAGATGTTATGGTCACATACACATGGTTAGCAGATGTTATTGGTCACATACACGTGATTATTAGATTTATTGGTCACAACACGTGTTAAAGATGTTATTGTCACATACACATGGTTAGCAGATGTTATTGGTCACATACACATGGTTTAGCAGATGTTATTGGTCACATACCACGGTTAGCAGATGTTTATTGGTCACATACACGTGTTTAGCAGATGTATTGGTCACATACATGTGTTTACAGTTATTTAGGCATAAACACTATGGGATGTTTTTGAACGGTTATTCAAATTAACCTACATCACTGCAGTTTACAGCAATAGACATTAATTGTATACTCCACTTGATAACAATAATACATTCCTCTGGTAAATATTTAACCTATAGGCCTAATATCTAGCTAATACCTAGCTAAGAATTTTCTAATATCTAGCTAATATCTAGCTTCTTACTTCGCTACACCCCACAAGCTCTCTCGTGCAGCTTGTTCCCTGTGCGCAACAGGCTATAGAGGTAGACAACCCTTTTCCTGGAGCTTTCAGACACTTCAGGTTTTAGATTCACTGACCTGGAAGCTGAGGACACCGACACACAGAGAGGACTGCTGAGCTAGGACACCGACACACAGAGAAGGACTGCTGAGCTAGGACACCGACACACAGAGAGGACTGCTTAGCTAGGACACCGAACACAGAGAGGACTGCTGAGCTAGGACACCGACACACAAGAGAGGACTGCTGAGCTAGGACACCGACACACAGAGGAGAACTGCTGAGCTAGGACATCCGACACACAGAGAGGACTGCTGAGCTAGGACACCGACACACAGAGAGGACTGCTGAGCTAGGACACAGACAAACAGAAGAGGACTGCTTAGCTAGGACACCGACACACAGAGAGGACTGCTGAGCTAGACACCGACACACCAGAGAGGACTGCTGAGCTAGGACACCGACACACAGAGAGGACTGCTGAGCTAGGACACAGACAAACAGAAGAGGACTGCTAGTGCTAGGAAATGAAAGCAGCCCTAGATTATCTCTGCTCTCTCCTCTCTCTCCTCTCTCCTATACCCTATCCTCTATCTCTGCCTCTCTCTCTAACTCTCTTCTCTCTGTCTCTCTTCTCTCCTCCTCCTTCTCTCTCTCTCTCTTCGTCTCCTCTCTTTCTCTACCTCTCTCCTTCTCTCTCTCCTCCTCCATCTACCTCTCTCTCCCTATACCTATCCCTCTAATCTCTGCTCTCTCTCTCTACCCTCTCTCTCTCTCTGCTCTCTCTGCTCTCTCTCTCCTTCTCTCTCTCTCTCTCTCTCCTCTACCTCTCTCTCCCTCTCCCTCTCTCTCTCTTCTTCTCTCTCTCTCTCCCTCTACCTCACTCTCTCTCCATCTACCTCTCTCTTCTCTCCTTCTATTCTCCTCTCCCTCTGTCTCCCTCCTCTCTCTCCTTCTCTCTCTACCTCTCTCTCTCTCTCTTTCTATACCTATCTCTCTCTTCCTCTCTCTCTCTCCTCTACCTCTCTCTCTCTTCTTCTCTCTCTCCTCCCCTCTCTCTCTCTTCTCTCTCTCCACTACCTCTCCTCTCTCTCTCTCTTCTCTCTCTCTCTCTCCTTCCTTCTCTCTCTTCTTCTCTCTCCTTCTCTTCTATCTCTTCGCTCTTTCTCTACCTCTACCTCTCTCTCTCCTCCACCTCTCCTCTTCTCTCGCTCTATGTCTCGTGTCTACACACATGTTACAACCTGTAGGCTATTGTCAAACAAGAGAACAGTTATCCAGTGATGTGCGTGACCTTTCATGGAATCAAATGCTGCTTTGTAGATAACGATCGAGTTAATCATTTCAGCATGTGTTTTGGTAATCAGATATTTATTTTGTGTGTGTGTGTGTGTGTGTGTGTGTGTGTGTGTGTGTGGTGTGTGTGTGTGTGTGTGGTGGTGTGTGTGTGGTGTGTGTGTGTGTGTGTGTGTGTGTGTGTGTGTGTGTGTGTGTGTGTGTGTTGTGGTGTGTGTGTGTTGTGTGAGAGAGAGAGAAAGAGAGAAAT
>NW_019946610.1:29833-34243 GCF_002910315.2 Salvelinus sp. IW2-2015
GATCCGGTAGCGGCGATTGCAGCCATAAGAAGTTTAAACATGAGTAAACCGTAGGAAAATGCCATTGCAACACGCGGCATCACTAGTTGTTTGCCATCCCATGTTACGTTAATTTTGCTTCACTACATGTGTGTTTGTGTGCAAAAAATGCCATCCTACAAACCCTTCCAAAAAAAACACTCATATTTTTGTAGACAACGAATCCCTCCTTCAGTTGTCGAATCTAAGCACGTAACAGTCAATGACCAAGCAGTAATTTGCATGTCCTGAACAACCCAGGGCAATATCATCTGTACCTATATCAGATAGCCGTCGTCAAACTGCAAACGTGGCTGCGCGTTCACGTTCAGCATTCAGATGTTTGTAAAAATGGCTTGCACGTATTAGGCTTTTATTAGCCTGAAATGACAACCAATGTAATTTGTTCTTTTTTAATCAGAAGTTGCTGTTGAATATTCTGTTTAGCGGAATAAATAAGCCTGAGACAATACTGTAATTTGGCTATATAACACTACCTCCGCTGATCAGGCCTATAGGCTCTACATTAGAGTACATTTTGATTTGTTCATGTTCACCATAAGCAATAGTTTAGGTATTTTGCTTTTTTAAACCATTTCAGTGCTATGGGCATTTTTAGATATAACTGAGGAAGAACACCACTGTTTTGCAATGAAGGTTTACAGTAACCTCAACAGCACTCTCTGGGGTAAGCACCATGGTGTAGCCGCGAGGGAACAGACGTTTTTCCATCCTGCTTGGGCACAATTGACTTCAATATAAAACCTAGGAGGCTTCAAAAAACGGCTGTCACCCCCTTCGCATAGACATACACAGTAATTATGACAACTTCCTGAGACAGGACGTCTTCCAACCATCAGAGCTCTTTGCAGCATGAAACATGTTGTAATAACTAAATGTTTCAGGTAAGACCCCAAGTGTCAGACTGTGTTGGACAGTACAATGTTTACTTTACAGCAACAGGCAGGCAGGCTCAGAGTAGATCGCAACGTACAGGATGGCAGGGCAGGCTCATTTGGTCAGGCAGAGTCAGTAATCAGAGTAGGGCAACCCGGTACAGGATGGCAGGGCAGACTCAGTTTGGCAGGCAGAGGTTCAGTAATCCAGAGTAGGGGCAACGGTACAGGATGGCAGGCAGGCTCAGGTTTGGTCAGGCAGAGGTCAGTAATCCAGAGTAGGGGCAACGGTACAGGATGGCAGGCAGGCTCAGGTTTGGTCAGGCAGAGGTCGGTAATCCAGAGTAGGGGCAACGGTACAGGATGGCAGGAAGGCTAAGGGTCAGGGGCAGGCAGAGTGGTCAGGCAGGCAGGCTCAGAGTCCGGACAGGCAAGGGTCAAAACCAGGAGGGCGAGAAAAAGAGAGACTGGGGAAAAGCAGGTGTCACATTCGTCATAACGATGAGACCAAGGCGCAGCGTGATTTGAATACATTCTTCTTTTAATAAAACGAAGAACACTTAAACAAACTAACAAACAAAACAACAAAACAAACGTGACGCTATAAACAACTAGTGCTATGATGCAACTACATATAGACAATAACCCACAAAACCAAAATGGAAAATGGCAACCTAAATAGGATCCCCAATCAGAGACAACGATAAATAGCTGTCTTTGATTGGGAACCAATTCAGGCCACCATAGACCTATAATAAACCTGGACTAAAAAACACCCCTAGATATACAAAAAAACCTAGACAGGACAAACAAGCATACCCACCCTCGTCACACCCTGACCTGACCAAAATAATAAAGAAAACATAGATAACTAAGGTCAGGGCGTGACAGCAGGAGCTGAGAAAAATGGTTGACTTGACCAGCAAGATGAACTGGCAACAGACAAACAGAGAACACATGTATAAATAAAAGCAGCAGAGAGAGAGAGAGAGGGTGAGCTAGCTATATTTCATTGTATTTTTTTCACTTTCACTTTCACTTACTTAGCTAGTGAATGCAGATAGATAATTTAGCCTACTCAAACACCTGGCTCAAATAGAGAGGAATCATATTCATGTTAGCTAGCTGGCTAAAGTTAGACAGCACTGGAACTCTTCCAAGTCAAGGTAAGCTTTCGGTTTTATTCATTTATTGTAAGTCGCTCTGGATAAGAGCGTCTGCTAAATGACTTAAATGTAAAAATGTAAATGTAAACTGGAAGGAAAGGCGGCCAAATGAGGTTTTGGCTTTAGGGATGATCAGTGAGATACACCTGCTGGAGCGCGTGCTACGGGTGGGTGGGGTTAGCCATCGTGACCAGTGAACTGAGATAAGGCGTGTGCTCTACCTAGCATTAGCCTTGTCAGATGACCTTTTGAGCCAGTGGGTCTGACGACGGACGGACAGGACCCAGACAGACCAGAACAGACAGACAGAAAACAGACAGACAGAACAGACAGACAGACAGACAGACAGACAGACAGACAGACAGGACAGACAGGCAGAGCAGATCAGACGACAGACAGACAGACAGACCATCACGTACAGCAGACCCAAGTCTGAGTAGCAGCAGACAGGACAGACAGACAGACAGACAGACAGTACAGACAGGACAGACAGACAGACAGACAGACAGACAGACAGACAGACCAGGACAAACAGACAACAGACATACAGACAGACAGACAGACAGACCATCACGTACAGCAGACCCAAGTCTGAGTAGCAGACAGACAACAGACAGACAGACAACAGACAGACAGACAGACAGACAGACAGACAGACAGACAGGACAGACAGCACAGAACAGACAGACCAGACAGGACAGCACAGACAGACCAGACAGACAGACAGTGGAGAAATGAAGAGGAAAGAGGATTATATTGCCCACGCAGGAAATCGGCCCTGTTTTTATAAGTGCAGACCCAGTCAGACCCAGACTGTGTACCTATGGGGTTGTTGTGTGTGAATGAACTGTCGTGCGTGTGTTTGTGCATGCTGTGTGTGTGTGCTGTGTTTTGCGTGCCTTTGTGTGTGTGTTTCTCAGTGCAAGGGCTAGCCTGTTCCAAGTAAGACGGCGCCAGTTGACAGTGGCATGGTCAGGCCTTGATAAAGCTCTACCACTGCAGTCAGTCAGCAGTAAATGGCCTCAGATCTGGGGGTTTTGTGGATGTGTGTGTGTCTGTTGTTGTATGCGCTCATTGGGATGTGTGTGTAATGGTCAAGATTCTAAGGCAGGAGGCGGAAGGCAGGGAGTCCTGAAGGGGCTTTTTAAGGCGGGAGTCTAGAAGGCAGGAGTCCTGAGGGGCTTTTAAGGCAGGAGTCTAGAAGGCAAGGGCAGTCTTTGAAGGGCTTTTAAGGGCAGGAGTCTAGAAGGTAGGAGTCCTGAAAGGCTTTACGCAGGAGGTCTAGAAGGCAAGGATCCTAAGGCTTTTTAGGCAGGAGTCAGAAGGCAAGGATCTGGAGGGCTTTTAAAGGCAGGAGTCTAGAAGCAGGGAGTCCCTGGAAGGGCTTTTGAGACAGGAGTCTAGAAGGCAGGGAGTCCTGAGGGGCTTTTAAGGCAGGAGTCTAGGAAGGCAGGAGTCTTGAGGGGCTTTCTTAAGGCAGGAGTCTAGAAGGGCAGGGATTCCTGAAGGCTTTTAAGGCATGCGAGGTCTAGAAGGCAGGGAGTCCTTGAAGGGCTTGTTAAGGCAGAGGTCTAGAAGGCAGGGAGCCCTGAGGGCTTTTAAGCAGGGTCTAGAAGGCAAGGAGTCTGAAGGGCTTTTAAGCAGGAGTCTAGAAGCAGGGAGTCCTGAAGGGCCTTTTAAGGGCAGAGAGGTCCTAGAAAGGCGGATTCCTGAAGCTCGGGCTGGGGTGCTGGGTCTCAAATTCTTTCTCCGTACAAGTACTTATGACCAGGCCCTTCTCAGAAGGCTTGGGTGGCCAGTCCTCTGTGGCTCTGGACCCAAGTAGGGAAACCTATGTGGAGAATAGCGGCTTTAATTTGAGATGGATCCTATGACCATAGCCCTGGTCAAAAAGTGTGCAACCATGGTCTGAGGAATAAGGATGGTTTAGGAAACTAATCAGGTAAGGAGAGCAGGAACTGCCAGGCAGATCTGATGGTAAAGAGGGGTGGGGGACTTTTCCTTTGTCTGCAGGCCTGAGCACCATCCACTGCTACCTGCTCTGATAGGTGTTCAGGTTGGAACGCTAATGATGCTTGTTGTGTGAAATGGCTTGCATTTCAAACAGAAATTGTCTTAATGTAAGAAACAGAGGACGGGTGGCTTTAGTTCTGGTTAGCTAACCTCTGTTCACACATTCTCAAGCTCACAAACATAGCCTCCCAAAGCTAGCCTAAACATTAGCCTCCAAAGCCTAAACCCCCAACCATTAGCCGTCGTAGCATACCCAACCGATTAGCCGTAGAAGCTAACCCCAACCAGTAGGCGTCTTTAGCATACCCAACCATAGC
>NW_019946610.1:38449-39283 GCF_002910315.2 Salvelinus sp. IW2-2015
TGAAATAATCTGTCTGTAAACAATTGTTGGAAAAATTACTTGTGTCATGCACAAAGTAGATGTCCTAACCGACTTGCCAAAACTATAGTTTGTTAACAAGAAATTTGTGGAGTGGTTGAAAAACTAGTTTTAATGACTCCAACCTAACTGCATGTAAACTTCCGACTTCAACTGTACATATGAGATGAGTAATGTAAGAYATGTACACATTATGAAAGTGGCATTGTTTAAAATGACTAGTGAGTCTCTATGTAGGCAGCAGCCTCTCTGAGTTAGTTATTGCTGTTTAGCAGTCTGATGGACTTGAGATAGAAGCTGTTTTTAAGCCTCTCGGTCTCGGTCCCAGCAGTGGCTCGGGTGGTTGTTGTCCTTGATCTTTTTGGCCTTCCTGTGACATCGGTGCTGTAGGTGTCCTGGAGGGCARGTAGTTTGCCCCCGGTAATACGTTGTGCAGACCRCACCACCCTCTGGAGAGCCTTGCGGTTGAGGGCGGTGCAGTTGCCATACAAGRCAGTGATACAGCCCGACAGGATGCTCTCCATTGTGCATCTGTAAAAGTTTATATGGGTTTTAGGTGACAAGCCAAATTTCTTCAGCCTCCTGAGGTTGAAAAGGCGCAGTTGTGCCTTCTTCRCCACACTATCTGTGTGGGTGAACCATTTCAGTTTGTMTGTGATGTGTACGCCGAGGAACTTAAAACTTTCCACCTTCTCCACTACTGTCCCTTCGATGTGGATAGGGTGCTGCTCCCTCTGCTGTTTCCTGAGGTCCAAGATAACATCCTTTGTTTTGTTGACGTTGAGTGAGAGGTTGTTTTCCTGACACCACACTCCT
>NW_019946610.1:42608-44130 GCF_002910315.2 Salvelinus sp. IW2-2015
CCCTTCTTCTTCCCAGAGAGATGTTTATTTCTGTCGGAGCGACGCATTAAGTAACCCGGTGGCTGTACCGACTCAGACAACATATCCCCAGAGAGCCATGTTTCCGTGAAACAGAGAATGTTGCAATCTCTGATGTCTCTCTGGAAGGCAACCCTTGCCCTAATTTCGTCCACCTTGTTGTCTAGAGACTGGACTTTGGCGAGTAGTATACTTGGAAGCGGTGGGCGGCGTGCACGCCTTTCGAAGCCTGACCAGGAGGCCGCTCCATCTAACTCTTCTGCGGCGACGTTCTTTTGGGTCGGCCTCTGGGATTACTGGGATTACTGGGATTACTGGGATTACTGGGATTACTGGGATTACTTGCTGACCATCTCTGTCGGCGCCATCATTGAACGTCAATTTGTGGTTTTGATATCCGTTCATCATGATCCGTTACACCTCATAGCACAAATAACTGCTGAATACTAATATAGAAAAATAATTATCTTTCTTCAAACATGCATATAACATTCTGTAAAAGTATAATAAAGTTTTTAAAATGTAATTACCCCCAAGAAAATGTAGTAAATTAAATACAATTTCCCTTGTTGTTTTTACTCACAAATGTACATTTTCAAATGTAATGTGCTTTGAACAAGTTAAAATGAAGTAAGCTATTCAAATATTGAAGTAAAAACAGAAAATCATAGATTTTTGGGGGTAATATTTACAGTGTAACTTCTTGCAAATCTACACATTTTGCCATTTGGCAGAGAGAAACATTTTCCGTTTTAAAGCTAATTTCCTGTCATTCTAAAAATGTTACCATGGATAATGACGTGTTTMTATGCTATCCTCCCAGGGGCTGTGGGGGAGTGTCCTACGCCACTGAACATGACAACATACAAATATGCGCAAACAAATTATATCATGTCCACTGAGAATGTGTGTTTGTGTGTTTGAAAACAGTGGCTTGGGCTTGGCTGTTTACCTAGGGAGTCAGCTCGCTCCCGCCTCCCTCTCTTCTCTCTCTTTCTCTCGTTTCTATTGTTTATCTGGACAATAAGGCCTCTCCCACTGGGCATACACAGCTTACCATGCACTGTCAAACACACGCTGATAACACTGTCTGAGAGACTACACACCACACACACACACACACACACCACCACACCAGCACATCAACGGCGTTTGGAGCACCCACACGCACACACACAACCATTCACGACGCGACACACACACATGAGCCACACACACACCACCACAACACGGCACACACAACGGTACACACACACTGTACCAGGGTGTTGCCAGAGTTGTCACTCATGTACCTGTTGAACACTGGATTCCATTTTGCGACGGAGGTACACACTCCAGTGCATCTGTAGTTAATGGAATAGTGTGTCTGAAAGGTCACCCAGAGGACAACATTCAGGCACTTAACCTTTTACAGCATTCATAACACTTTCATTACAACACAACATCACACATCACCACACACACACACAGCACAACAGCGCGCAGCGACACACAGCACAGACAC
>NW_019946611.1:0-2522 GCF_002910315.2 Salvelinus sp. IW2-2015
AGTTTTTGACCTGGGAACCTGAACCTCTACGGGCATAGTTTGACTGGGAACTGGGACCTCTAACGGGCATTTGCACTGGAGACGTAGGGTAGACTGTACGGGTGGCTGCTAGCCTCAGTCCCCATTATTGCCATTGAGCCTGAATGGCGAGGCTTCGTTAATATTCTATGTGTAGGTCAGATCCCTGTGCTTTGGTAGAGACGTTCCAGGCTTGGTAATGATGTCAGTGGTGTTCAGGCTTGCCGTGCGGTAGCAGAAGAGAACAGCCTATGACTAGGGTGGCTGGAGTCTTGTTCAATTTTAGGTCCTTCCTCTGACACCGCCTGTATAGAGGTCCTGGATGGCAGGAAGCTTGGCCCCGGTGACGTACTGGGATGCAGCTATAGAACCTTTTGAGGATCTGAGGACCCAGGCCAAATCGTTTCAGTCTCTTGAGAGGGAATAGTTTTGCCGTCTTCACAGATTTCTTGTGTGCTTGGACCATGCAGTTATTCAGAGGGAATGATGCACTGAGGTTATTTGTAATTCTGTGTGAAGGCTTGGCCTGAATATACTGAAGGGTTTGGCCCGGTACAGTCCACTGAGACTGGACCTGGGCTGGCAGAAAGGGAGACAGAGAGACAGAGATGGCAGAGAGGTCTATCAGTCTTACTGAGTGGCCTGCCAGACTGGCGCTGGAGAGTCGAGAGATACAGCGAGACAGAGATGGTAGAGAGGTCTATCAGTCTTACTGAGTGGCCTGCCAGACTGGCGCTGGAGAGTCGAGAGTACAGCGAGACAGAGATGGTAGAGAGGTCTATCACTCTTTACTGAGTGGCCTGGCAGACTGGTTCTGGAGAGTAGAGAGAGACAGAGATGGTAGAGAGGTCTATCACTCTTACTGAGTGGCCTGGCAGACTGGTTCTGGAGAGTAGAGAGAGACAGAGATGGTAGAGAGGTCTATCAGTCTTACTGAGTGGCCTGCCAGACTGGTGCTGGAGAGGGGAGAGAAATAACAGGGAGACAGAGATGGTAGAGAGGTCTATCACTCTTACTGAGTGGCCTGCAGACTGGTTCTGGAGAGTAGAGAGAACAGAGAGACAGAGATGGTAAGAGAGCGAGTCTATCAAAATCTTCTTACTGAGTGGCCTGCCAGACTGGTGCTGGAGAGTAGAGAGAAACAGAGAAACAGAGATGGTAGAGAGGCAGAGAGGTCTATCAGTCTTATTGATGGTGCATCCCTGTGGAACGCTTTCGACACCTTGTAGAGTCCATGCCCTGACGAATTGAGTTTGTTTTGAGGGCAAATTAGGTATTTTTTTTATTTTTTATTTCAATACATTTGCAACAATTTGTTTCTTTAACTGTCATCGTAGTTCTTGTGAGGTTTTTATTCTTACTTAAATGTTTTATTAGATTTAGGATTATTTTCTTTATTTCTTCTTCTTCTTCTTATATTATTATTATTATTGTTAATATTATTATTATTATTATTATTATCACTGCATTGTTACCAAAAAGCTCTCAAGGTAAGAACTTCACTGTACTGCTTAACACCTGTTGTATTCTGTGCACGTGGCGAATAAACTTTGAGACTTGTGTGTATGACCTCTAGTGGCCAGTGATGGAATAGCAGCCACTGTCTTGTGCTGAATTCTCCTGTTTCCATGATGTTTTCAGTAGGGCATACCATAGCCTGGAATGCATTTCAATCAACAGGTGTGCCTTGTTAAAAGTTAATTTGTGGAATTTCTTTCCTTCTTAATGCATTTGAGCTAATCAGTTGTGTTGTGACAAGGTAGTGGTGGTATACAGAAGATAGTCCTATTTGGTAAAAGTCCAAGTCCATATTATGGCAAGAACAGCTCAAATAAGCAAAGACAAATGACAGTCCATCATTACTTTAAGACATGAAGGTCAGTCAATCCGAAAAATATCAAGAACTTTTAAAGTTTCTTCAAGTGCAGTCGCAAAAACCATCAAGCACTATGATGAAACTGGCTCTCATGAGGACCGCCACAGGAAAGGAAGACCCAGAGTTACCTCTGCMGCAGAGGATAAGTTCATTAGAGTTACCAGCCTCAGAAATTGTAGCCCAAATAAATGCTTCACAGAGTTCAAGTAACAGACACATCTCAACATCAACCGTTCAGAGGAGACTGCATGATTCAGGCCTTCGTGGTCAAATTTCTGCAAAGAAACCAGAGCAGGTGAACGGACAATCTCCGCATGTGTGGTTCCCTACCGTGAAGCATGGAGGAGGAGGTGTGATGGTGTCGGGGTGCTTTTGCTGGTGACAAAAGTCTGTGATTTATTTAGAATTCAAGGCACACTTAACCAGCATGGCTACCACAGCATTCTGCAGCGATACGCCATCCCACTGGTTTGCACTTAGTGGCACTATCATTTGTTTTTCAACATGGCATTGACCCAACACATCTCAGGCTGTGTAAGGGCTATTTGACCAAGAAGGAAAGTGATGGAGTGCTGCATCAGATGACCTGGCCTCCACAATCACCTGACTTCAACCATAGGAGTTGGTG
>NW_019946611.1:10463-15124 GCF_002910315.2 Salvelinus sp. IW2-2015
CGAAGGTCACACTCAACATCGCTCTAGGTGTGCAAGGTAAATATTTACCTGTCCTTTCACTTCTCTCAGAAACCTGCCCTAACCTGTCCTTTACCCTGACTACCTGGCCCTAACCTGTCCTTTACTCTGTACTCTGAATACCTGGCCCTAACCTGTCCAAAAAACCCTGAACTACCTGGCCCTTACCTGTCCTTTACTCTTTACTCTGACTTACCTGGCCCTAACCTGTCCTTTACCGCTGACTACCTGGCCCTAAACCTGTCCTTTATCTTTACTCTGGAATACCTGGCCCTAACCTGTCCTTTACCCTGACTACCTGGCCCTAACCTGTCCTTTACTCTTTACTCTGAATACCTGCCCCTAACCTGTCCATTACCCTGACTACCTGGCCCTAACCTGTCCTTTACTCTTTACCCTGACTACCTGGCCCTAACCTGTCCTTTACTCTTTACCCGGACTACCTGGCCCTTACCTGTCCTTTAATCTTTACTCTGAATACCTGGCCCCAACCTGTCCATTACTCTGAATACCTGGCCCTTACCTGTCCTTTACTCTGTACTCTGAATACATGGCCCTAACCTGTCCTTTACTCTTTACCCTGACTACCTGGCCCTTACCAGTCCTTTACTCTGACTACCTGGCCATTACCTGTCCATTACTCTGAATTCCTGGCCCTAACCTGTCCATTACTCTGAATACCTGGCCCTTACCTGTCCTTTACTCTGTACTCTGAATACCTGGCCCTAACCTGTCCTTTACTCTTTACCCTGACTACCTGGCCACTACCTGTCCATTACTCTGAATACCTGGCCCTAACCTGTCCATTACCCTGACTACCTGGCCCTTACCTGTCCATTACTCTGAATACCTGGCCCTAACCTGTCCATTACCCTGACTACCTGGCCCTTACCTGTACTTTACCTTGGCAACCTGGCCCTTACCTGTTCTTTTCCCTGACTACCTGGCCCTTACCTGTCCTTTACCCTGACTACCTGGCCCTTACCTGTCCTTTACCCTGACTACCTGTCCTTTACCCTGACTACCTGTCCTTTACCCTGACTACCTGGCGCTTACCTGTCCTTTACCCTGACTACCTGGCCTTTACCCTGACAACCTGGCCCTTACCTGTCTGTCTTTGACCATCTGTCTGTTTGTCTGTCTGACTGACTGTTTGTCTGACTGTCTGTCTTGATGGCTGGCTCGTTGTCTGTTTTTCCGTTTGTCTGACTGTCTGTCTGTCTGCTCTAWAACTTGGTAGCTCCATTTACACAGAGTGGGACAGGTCAAACACTGCTCTACTGTCTATTCAGCATGTACTTATCTGAGAGGAGAGGGGTAAAGTCCTTCAGTATTTATCTGAGAGGAGAGGGGTGTGGTCCCTCAGTATTTATCTGAGAGGAGAGGGGTGTGGTCCTCAGTATTTATCTGAGAGGAGAGGGGTGTGGGTCCTCAGTATTTATCTGGAGGGAGGGGGTGTGGTCCTTCAGTATTTATCTGAGAGGAGAGGGTATGGTCCCTCAGTATTTATCTGTTTATCTGAGAGGAGAGGGGTGTGTCCTTCAGTATTTATCTGAGAGGAGAGGAGAGGGGTGTGGTCCTTCAGTATTTAATCTGAGAGGAGAGGGGTATGGTCCCTCAGTATTTATCTGAGAGGAGAGGGTGTGGTCCTTCAGTATTTATCTAAGAGGAGAGGGGTATGGTCCCTCAGTATTTATCTGAGAGGAGAGGGGTGTGGTCCCTCAGTATTTATCTGAGAGGAGAGGGTTATGGTCCCTCATGTATTTATCTGAGAGGAGAGGGGGTGGTCCCTCAGTGTTTATCTGAGAGGAGAGGGTTATGGTCCCTCAGTATTTATTCTGAGAGGAGAGGGTTATGGTCCCTCAGTATTTATCTGAGAGGAGAGGGGTGTGGTCCCTCAGTATTATCTGAGAGGAGAGGGGTGTGGCCCTCAGTATTTTCTGAGAGGGAGGGTAGGTCCTCCGTATTTACTGAGAGGAGAGGAAGGAGGGTGTGGTCCCTCAGTATTTATCTGAGGAGGAGAGGGGTGTTGGTCCCTCAGTATTTATCTGAGAGGAGAGGGGTGTGGTCCCTCAGTATTTATCTGAGAGGAGAGGAGAGAGGGGTGTGGTCCCTCAGTATTTATCTGAGAGGAGAGGCAGAGGTGTGGTCCCTCAGTATTTATCTGAGGGAGAGGGTTGGTCCTCAGTACTTATCTGAGAGGAGAGGGGTGTGGCCCTCGTATTTATCTGAGAGGAGAGGGGTGTGGTCCTCAGTATTTATCTGAGAGGAGAGGGGTGTGGTCCTCAGTATTTATCTGAGAGGAGAGGAGAGGTGTGGTCCCTCAGTATTTATCTGAGAGGAGAGGGGTTGGTCCTCAGTATTTATCTGAGAGGAGAGGGGTGTGGCCCTCAGTATTTATCTGAGAGAGAGAGAGGGTGTGGTCCCTCAGTATTTATCTGAGAGGAGAGGAGGGTGGTCCTCAGTATTTATCTAGAGGAGAGGGGTTGGTCCCTCAGTATTTATCTGAGAGGAGAGGGTGTGGTCCCTCAGTATTTATCTGAGAGGAGAGGGGTGTGTCCCTCAGTATTTATCTGAGAGGAGGAGGGTGTGGTCCTCAGTATTTATCTGAGAGGAGAGGGTGGTCTCATGTATTATCTGAGAGAGATGGGTGTGGTCCCTCAGTATTTATCTGAGAGGAGAGGTCTAGTAGAGAGGAGGTAGAGGGGTTGTCCCTCAGTATTTATCTGAGAGGAGAGGAGAGGGGTGTGGTCCCTCAGTATTTTATCTGAGAGGAGAGGGTGTATGGTCCCCTCAGTATCTTATCTGAGGGAGAGGGTGTGTCTCGGTATTATCTGAGAGGAGAGGTGTGTCCCTCAGTATTTACTGGAGAGGAGAGGGGTGTGGTCCCATCAGTATTTATCTGAGAGGAGAGGAGGGGGTGGGTCCCTCAGTCTTTAGTCTGAGAGGAGAGGTTGTGGTCCCTCAGTATTTATCTGAGAGGAGAGGGGTATGTCCCTAGTATTTATCTGAGAGGAGAGGAGAAGGGTGTGGGTCTAGATTACTTAGAGGGGGTGTTCCTCCATACTTTATCTGATGAGAGGGAGACACGGGTGTAGGGTCCCTCAGTATTTATCTGATGAGGAGAGGGTAATAGGTCCCTCCAGTTATTTATCTGGAGCGGAGAGGATGGTGTCCTCATGTATTTTATTCTAGATAGAGGGAGTAGAGGGGATTTTGGTCCCTCAGTATTATTCTAGAGCTAAGGGATGTGCCTCCGATGTTCATGAGAGTGTCCACTGCCTTATGTATTCTTTGTTTTCTTTATGTTTTGAGATTTAGGGTCAGGGTGTGACACATGGGGAATGTTTTGGGTTTTATCGGTTTGGTGGTTATATATGGTAAGGGGGTGTTGGGTGTAGTGTGGATGGGTTTGTGGGTATTGTGTTGAGTGTATGTGTTCAGCCTGTGGTCTATGTTGGGGTTGATGTTGTCGGGAGGGTCCGTATGGTTGCCTGAATGGGTCTCACCAATCATAGAGACAGTGGCTGATTTCGTTTGTCTATCTGATTAGGGAGCCATATTTAGGGTAGCCATAGGGCTTTCGTTTTGACTTTGGAGGTAATTGTCTATGGTCAGGAACGTTTGTAGCCTCGTTGTATGTGGCACGATCGTTTATTGAGCTCACGAGCTCGTTTTTTTTTTGGTTAGTTTGAAAGTGTGGTTTTTTGTCATTTTGGCCTTCTTCAATAATAAGCGTGGTTTTTCCCTACTGTGTGCGCGAATCACCCGAGTGAAGGAGAGTAGGCTCGCCCTCATTTTCGTCATCTAGGTTAGGCCTCATCAACGCGGGACAGGAGATTGTCCTCAGCTATTTATCTAGAGGGATGCAGGGGAGGGTTTGTCTGCATATTAGAGGGATAGGTCCGGCTCAGTATTTATCTAGAGAGGGGAGGGTTATGGTCCCTCAGTAATTATCTGACGACGGAGAGGGTTATGGGTCTCCTCCAGTAAAGTTTATCTGAGATGGAGAGGGTAATAGGTGCGTCCTTCAGTATTTATCTGAGAGGAGAGGAGGGTATGGGTCCCTCAGTGTTTATCGTGGAGAGGAGAGGGTGTGTCCTCTCAGGTATTATTGAGAGAGAGGAAGGGGTATCGTTCCCTCAGTGTTTATCTGAGAGGAGAGGGGGTGTGGTCCCTGCAGTATTATGCATGAGGAGGAGAGCGGGTATGCATCCCTCAAGTGTTTATTCTTGAGAGAGGGTGTGTTCCCTCAGTATTTGTCTGAGGAGGGATATCCTGTCTGAGATTGGAGAGGGTATGGTCCCTCAGGTGTTTTATTGAGAGGAAGAGGCTGATGGTCATTGCAGTGTTATTATGTGACGAGAGAGGAGAGAGAGGCGGTATGGTGCCTACAGTTGTATCTGAGAGGAGAGGAGGTGAGAGGGGTTGGTCCCTCAGTGTTTATCTGAGAGGGAGAGGAGAGATCGTGTTTGAGGGAGGAGGAGGTTATTGGTCCTCAGTATTTATGAGGGAGAGGTTGTGCACGATTTCGAGAGAGAGGGTTGGTCCGTTACGGATGGGGGTCCCTCAGTATTTATCTGAGGACGAGGAGAGGAGTGTTTCCCTCAGTATTTTAATGAGAGGTGAGGGGTGTGGTCCCG
>NW_019946611.1:15149-29213 GCF_002910315.2 Salvelinus sp. IW2-2015
CTCTATTGACTGTTTGTGAGTTTCGAAAAGTAGACCTTTTAGTTATAGCTGACCTTATGGATTTGTTATCCCTGAGAAAGTCCTACAGGCTGAGCTTTGGTACTATCAGGGCCGGTTATAGGAAGAAAGATTTCTCATATTGCAGAGGAGGGAGACGGGTAGACTTTCCGATGCCAGACGAGGCAGGGCGGAGGAAAGGGTGCTCGTACCCCTTACATTGCCTTCGGATTCGATCCTGTTATCTTCTGCTTACGGTCGTTCAAGACGGACCGTCAAACGGCTGAAGGTGGGCTGGCCCGGTTAGAAATGCAAGCAAAAAAATAAGGAGATGACGGATGCTCTTGAAACTTGAACTTAGGAAATGGAATCGACAAGGAGTGAGAGATTCGACACTGGAGACTAAGACGCTGGCTCCAGTGCGACTCACACAAGCTGCCTCATCTAAACCCACTCGTGGAGGTGAAAAATATCGCTTAGTCCCCTCCATTCCGAGATCGGAGTTGGCCTATTTCAGTCTGCGTTGTAGCGTGGGCCGCTGCCTACATTGGCCCTCGAGGTTTGGGCCGCTCCTGTTACATGTAATTGTCTGGGAAGCCCAAGAGTAGCTGCTCTCTCGGTGGAAGACGAGTTTACATTACGAAACAGTTAAAACTACGTGTTGCGGCTTTGAGTTGGTGCCTGAGCTTATAGACAGCGGCTCAGGAACCACAAGAACCCTCTCACCGTAGACTTTGTGTCTGAATTTGCTAGCGACAAAGGAGTCTCTGTTTAATCGATGGTGTTCAGCAGCACAGCTAACCACCTTTGTGATATTCGGAGTTTGATGCTGTTGAGGATTTTAAGGCAACCTCGCCTGATAGAATTGTGTTCATTAAATGAACAGAAGTTGGTGACATTGGCCCAGGCAGCATGTTGGCAGATGAGTATGCTTTGACACACAGACATGTCGGTGCACCTCGGTCTTGCAGGTAACTGATTAACGTCAATCAGTGCCTCGTTCACCGGTTCGGCTTTTCCTCTGACAACGCTTTTCAAGAAAATCCGTGAATGTTTTTACTGTCACCAAAAGGGTCCAGCCGTGATTGCGGACGCCCAGTTTTGAAAAAATAAACCGAAACAGTCCCATGCACCGTCCCCAAAAAGGGAAAGAGTTTTGGGTTTGTCAAGTCTTTGGCTCCGTCCGTTGGTCCGAGTATTGATTCAGCTGTTGAGAAACCGGATCTGTCTTATGCTCGTTTATCTCTGCCGTTGTGTTGTTTCCTTACTGGAGACAAGCTGATCAAAAGCCGCATTAAAATCTTACGAGACACCGGGCGGCGAGCAGTACGATTGACTGATGCTTATCCCTGTCTCCTGAAACTATATGTGCTCGCATGTCATATTCACAGGGGATAAGAGACAAAAACGAACCTGTACGCCACAACTGCCACTAGTGTCAGACTGGTCATCAGGCGTTTCCGTGGTGGTGTAGGTCTACACTGCCCGTAAGAGGAGCACATGCTACTTAGTGAATTGATAATGCTGGTGGGTAACGTTACTCCTGTGTTAGACCTGTAGAACAACCCAGAAATTCAGACAGTACAGATGCGAAATTTGTTCAGCATTTCCACATGTTTTCCTGCTTGTGTTCTACGAGGGCACATCTGCGCAACGCTTGGAATGTGATGGATTTTGGCTATTCCTTTTTTGAGAATGTTGATGTAGGAAGACAATGCACCGAGTACTTCTTCTGCAAGGCCGACAGTTTTACTCTGTAAAAATCTAAGGCAGGGGAACTGCGAATCGCGCCCAAATTACATAGCTTCTTGGTCTGACCCCTGAGAGGTGATTGAATCAAAAGGAGACCGCCAGTCTTCCCGCAATGTGTTTTGCTTCGTAATTTCTTAGACGGAGCTAAAAACTAGAGAGACGCCTACTTTAGAAGCAGGTGTTCTGATGCGTAGTAATGGGGCAGATGTGACACCGTTAATGCTGGAGTGAAGTGTCACGTGGTTGTTCTACACCGTTCCGACAGCAGGTGGCTGGCACCGTCCCATGACAGCGTGTCTGAGCCATTTGGGATTACAAGACCTATAACCGAGTCCTCAACATTTTTTTTGCCAGGTTTGAAGTCTGATGGTCCAAATTCTGTCAAAACATGTCCACATATGTCAACTGTCACTGGGAAAGTGATCAAACAGTTTCCAGACGTCACCTCTGCCCGATTCCTGTGGTGGGGGAACCGTTTGAAAGACGTGATAATTGAGTTGTTGAGGTCCATTGCCGAACCACAGGTCAGGTAACCCAGTTGTTACTAACAATATGTCCAGGTGCTACTCGATACCCAGAGGCGATTCTCCTCCGTAACTAATAACGGCTAAACTGTCGTGAAGGCAGTGGTGAGTTTCTTTTACTGTTGGACTCCCTAAAGTAATCCAACACTGCAGGGACCAACTTATTAGTCCAAACGTTTTCAAAGTGATTAAAGACGCTGTGTATTCCCATCAGGTCTCAAGTCCGTATCACTCCAGAAGTACACAGGGGCTCATTGAACGCTGCATCAGAAAACGCTGAAGGAAATGACCCTACGCAGATGTATTGGGTATTGGCATCCCAGTACCGATTGGGAGAGGGGGTTGCCCTTTGTCCTATTTGCTATAGGGAAACGATACAAGACGTCCCTTAGGGTTCACCCTGCTGACCTTGTGTTGGACACACCCCAGGGGTCCGCGAAAGTGTGAAGGAGCATATTTATCTCCTCACCCATAGCGCCCTAAAAATGTTTTGGATAATTCAGTAAGATGCGCGAGAGACTGCCGCCGCATGTGCGTTAGCCAATAAGTTCTCTCCTCTTCGCAAAACGCACTGAAGGTGAGTATGACAACAGCTGTTGAGCCGATTCCTTTGCACCAGGGATCAAGTTTTAGTTTGTTGCAATTCCTGGCGCCATCGCTGCAAGCACGTTTTCTGGACATATGGGGGAAAGAACTCGGACACAATTATGTGATAAAAGACCCAGTGAGAGCGTTTCCCGTGTGTGTCATGTTAAACATGCTAAAGCATATTATGTACGTGACACTCCAGAAAGCTCCTCAGTAAGCCGTCCAACCCGCCGTCCAGTGTGCTGCGGTGTGCTTTAGCCGCTGGGACCTAGAGGAAATAAGGAGGACGGTTGGAGTTACGCCAACGTTACAGCCGTGAACCTTATTAATTCAGATGCGAAGAGAGTACCCTCTCAATGGAAATTTGATAACGTTCAAACTAGACTTATCCTATCAAAGTTTCTCTCATAGTGTTTCAGGACGTTCCCAAGTGCACGTCATTCTGGAACATGACGGATGTGGCAACGCTGCTTCCTATCGTCAAGCATGACCGTACCGGGTTAATGCAAAGAAAAGGGAGTTAATGAAAGTGAGTAGCTTATTTACAGAATGCCATGGCATAAACCTAGTAACAGCTCCTGGAGTTACCCCATCGTATTCTGGTTCCTAAGCTGGACCGTACGTCCTGCTTATGCCGAGCTATTCGTCCGGTAAATGCAGTTACAAGTCTGTTCTTTTTCCTCTACCTCGATAGATGACTGCATTGTAAATTTGGCTCTGTTGTCTACGTTAGTAAGTTAGATTGTTAAAAGGTATATTGGCAGGTGCCTCTGAACCTCTCGAGCTTCGGACACGCTCAGCTTTTGTTACGCCTGATACTTTAGTACAAGCTACCGTGATGCTCCTTTGGCATGTGGTAATGCACCTGCTACATTTTCACGTCTAGTAACATTGTTGCAATGTGCAAATTGTACTGCCATACCTTGACGATGTGGTGATTCATTCGCTTTACTGGTCTGAACATCCTCCACTTGAGAAGTGTGTTTCACGGTTGGAAATGCTCTCTTTCAACCCTTCATATTATATATGGCAGTTATGGGAAGGCTAACGGTGGATTATTTAGGAAACAAAGTGGGCCGAATCGAAGTCGCAGATACTGGCAAAAGTGGCATTGGCATTGTTTTCCTGCTCCACGACGACGCCCAGTTGCGCAGATTCCTAGGTGGTAGGTACATCGGTACATTCGTAAGAATTTCAAGGTAGTGCTCCTTTCATCTCTGCTTGAGTCCAAGGTCACATTTAGTGGTCACAGACTGTAACATGTTTTGAGTCCGCCTAAAGTGCTGCCGCTCGCAAACTTGACAAACCGTTAGGTTGGAGGTTGACGCTAGTTTAGTGTGGGGGTGGGTGCGTCTCCTACAGGAAGATGAGATGGGAGGGATCGGCCGTCCTGTTCTCTCCGTAAGTATCAACGCGGTCAGTCAAGGTACTGCCACATGAACAAGAGACCTAGCTTATTGCTCTCTACAGTTCTTATGAACTATGTGGGCATCCAGTGCCTCCTGTTAGTGGCTCACAACATAATGCCTTCGTGTTCCTGGAAACAAATGTAAATCAGAACCTGCCTTATCGGTGGGCTCTGATTGACAGATTAATGTACAAGATAGCCTAATGTGAAGTGGCTCAGCGAATTGGTTGCTGACCTCTATCAGGTTTACTATGGGGAATGCGTGGTTGTTTAAAACAATGTTTGCAAATTTGTGTGGGCGTGTTACGTTGCCCAGTTCTGGTGTTGGTGGTATGTATTGAGTGTGTGTTTTCAGGAATAGCTTCCTGAGTTCTCCATGGCTAATTGATAATTGGGAGAGCTGACACGCCCCTCGTCGAAAGCAGCTGACACTAATTACTTGCCCCTGAGGAATATAAAAGCCAGTGTTCTGTTCAGGAAGAGAGATCTTTTTGGAGAGAGAAAGAGAGAAATTAGAGATTAGAGGGAGATTGAGAGAAGAAATAGATTGTGAATATGTGTTGGTTGTGTATCAGAAGTGTGGTATGTACTGTTGTTGGTAGCAGTTTTGCTTGTCCTGTGAGTGTTTGTGAATTGTTAGTAATTGTTCTGTTTCATTTGTTCCCAGGGGGAAGGGCGAAGCACTTTGGAGAAGTGCTTAGGCAAGAGCCCGCGGGCCTACATATACCCGTAGTATATCATTGTCTAGGCACACTAGGTCAAGACCTGGGCGGACCACCCCTGTATTTTGGTTAGGGAACCAGGTGGGCGTAGATAGGTAAGTACGTGGGTAGGCAGGTTAGATAGAAAGGGGAAGATTTGATATTTACTTCTTTGCTTTGGTTCCGTCCAGCCCTTTTCCCCATATTACCGTAAGGAAATAAATCCTGGTAACACGTAAAATCTGCCTTTGTCGTCCTTACTCACGCCACAGTCCATACCTCTTACACTTCACAGGGAGTTGAGTTGCAGCAGGAAAAATAAGAAAGATTGGTTTCCCTCTTTCCTCAGAGCGTGCGTACAGTGTGGTCCCTCAGTATTTATCTGGAGGAGAGGTTTGGTCCTCAGTATTTATCTCAGGGAGAGGTGTAGGGTCCCTCATATTTATCTGAGAAGGAGAGGGTGTGGTCCCTCAGTATTTATCTGAGAGGAGAGGGTATGGTCCCTCAGTATTTATCTGAGAGGAGAGGGAGTGTGGCCCTCAGTATTATCTGAGAGGAGAGGGGTGGGTCCCTCAGTATTTATCTGAGAGGAGAGGGTTGGTCCTCAGTATTTATCTGAAGAGGAGAGGATGGTCCCTCAGTATTTATCGGAGAGAGGGTGTGGTTCCTCAGTATTTATCTGGAGGAGAGGAGAGGGTGTGGTCCCTCCCAGTGTTTACGAGGAGAGGGGTATGATCCCTTCTTCTGCACTAATGACCCTTGGAGACCGTGTGAGAGAGAGAGACACTAGTTCACCTCTGAATGATATCAGTCAAACGCCAGTGTTGCACCGTTTTAATTCCCCTGTCACCTATGAGACCAGTAGACAACTCATGTCTCTGCAAGGTCAAACCTCCCTATTGAGACTCAGAGGAAGCAGGTTTGATTAAAAAACTAATAGGATGGAGAGGTTTTATTAGAGGGACAGAGTCTTCACAGGCAGTAAAAAAAAAAGGTAAACACCGTGTGTACAACTTTTTGTTAGATATTCAGAGCCAACCCCTCTTCTCCTTCTCTTCATGTCACTCCCTGCTGCTTTTTTGACCTGTGACCCCTGGCTTTATAGCCTTCTGTCCCCAGCCATGTCTGCTGAACCACTCTCTCAATACCAGTCTTCTCTCTCTCTCTCTCCCTTCTGTAATTTACAGAGCCTTCAGAATAGTATTACCGACTAGAATTATGCTACTTTCTGTGTTGTATCGCCTGAATCAAAATGGATAAACCATTTTTTGAAGTCTTACCAGTCTACCACTACCCATAAGACAATGAGGACAAGATGTTTAGATGTTTTGCCAAATGTAATCAATCAAATCAAGTTTTAATTGGTCACCTACACATTGGTTAGCAAGATGTTAAGGATGTAGTGAAATGCTTGTGCTTCTTGTTCCGACTCGGTAAATCTAACAAGTTAATCTCACAAATTCCAAAACTACCTATACACACACAATGTAAAGGATGAATAAGAATATGTACATATAAATATATGGATGAGCGATGGCCGTGCGGCATAGGCAAGATGCAGTAGATAGTATAGAATACAGTATATACATTAGAAATTAGTAATGTAGGATATGTAAACATGATTAAAGTGGCGTTATTTAAAGTGACTAGTGATACCTTTATTAAGTCCATGTATTAAAGTGGCCAGAGATTTGAGTCTATGTTGGCAGCAGCCTCTCTCTGTTAGTGATGGCCTTGAGATAAAAGCTGTTTTTCAGTCTCTCGGTCCCAGCTTTGATGCACCTGTACTGACCTCACCTTCTGGATGATAGCGGGGTGAACAGGCAGTGGCCCGGGTGGTTGTTGTCCTTGATGATCTTTTTGGCCTTCCTGTGACATCGGGTGGTGTAGGTGTCCCGGAGGGCAGGTAGTTTGCACCCGGTGATGCGTTGTGCAGACCTCACTACCCTCTGGAGAGCCTTCCGGTTGAGGGCGGTGAAATTGCCATACCAGGCGGTGACACAGCCCAACAGGATGCTCTCGATTGTGCATTGAACATGAATTACAGAAATATCTCATTTACATAAGGATTCAGACCCCAGAGTGAATACTTTGTCTGAATCAACTTTGAGTCGTCTTGGGTATGTCTGAATCAACTTTGCATATCTGGATTTGGGGATTTTCTCCCATTTTTCCTTGAAGATTTTCTCAAACTCTGTTAAGTTAGATGAGGAGCGGCGGTGAACAGAAATCTTCAAGTCTTTACACAGATTTTCAATGTGATTCAGGTCTGGACTTTGGCTGGGCCACTCAAGGACTTTCACATTCTTGTCCTGAAGCCATTTCAGCGTTGCTTTGGCTGTATGCTTGGGGTCATTGTTCTGCTGGAATGTGATTCTTCATCCCAGTCTAAGGTCGTTTGCACTCTGAAGCAGGTTCTCATTAAGGATTTGCCTGTATTTGGTTTCATTCATTGTTCCCTCTATCCTTACCAGTATCCCCATAGCATGATGCTGCCACCACCATACTTCACGGTAGGGATGGTGTTCGATAGGTGATGAGCTGTGCCCAGTTTTCTCCAGACATATCACTTTGCATTCAGGACAAAGTGTTCAGAATCTTTTGCCTGATGCTCTGAGTCTTTTAAATGCTTTTTTACAAACTACAGGCATGCTGTCATGTCCCCTTTTCTCAGGAGTGTCTTCTGTCTGGCCACTCTCCCATAAATCCCAGATTGGTGAAGTGTTGTAGAGACTGTTGTCCTTCTAGCAGGTTCTCCCATCTCAGCCAAGGAACTCTGTTGTTCTGTCAGAGTGGTCATTTGGGTTCTTGGTCACCTCCCTGACTAAGGTCCCTCTTGGCCGGTTGCTCAGTCTGGTCAGACGGCCAGCTCTAGGCAGAGTTGGGGTAGTTCCATATTTGTTCAATTTCCCAATGATGGAGACCACCGTGCTCTTGGAAACTTTCAACACTCTAGAAATGGTTTAATACCCTTCCCCAGATATATGCCTCGTCACTGTAATGCCCGGGGTGTAGTGGAGGAAGGAGTCAGACGCAGGAGACAGAGTTCAGAGTAGCGTAACTTTAATCACCAACAGAGGTGAACACGACGCCACTAAAACCAAATGCCCCAACACACAAGGGGAACTAATTAGTTCCGAAAATATAACGAACCATGACATACACGCATGTACAAACAGTACACAAAACAATCGGCACACAGGCCCGCCTGCTGGGTAATAAAGCCCCACTAATCAACCTAACTACAAACAGGTGTAACCAATAAACAAACAAGGAGGGGGAGGAAAAAATCAGTGGCAGCTAGTAGGCCGGTGACGACGACCGCCGACCACCGAGCGCCACCCGAATAGGAAGGGGAGCCACCTTCGGTAGGAGTCGTGACAGTCACAATCGCAGAGATCTACAGACAGGTCTTTGGACTTCATGGTACAGTTCCTGCACCGTCAACTGTGGGACCTTTTATATACTGTAGACAGGTGTGTTTCTTTCTAACAATTGAATTGGCCACAGGTGGACTTTGATCATCTCAAAGATGATCAAAGGAAATTGGATGCACCTGAGCTCAGTTCAGATTGTCATGGGGAGGAACCGAATATCTGGTCACACGGGGGTGTGAACATTTACGTAAATTAGATATTGCTGTATTTCCTTTTAAATACATTTGACAACATTTCTAAAAACATGTCTTCACGTTGTCGTTATTGGGTTTATTGTGTGTAGACGGGTGAGATTTTGTATTTATTTATTTTGAATCCAGGTTGTAACACAATAACATGTTAAATAAGTGAAGCGGTATGAATTGTTTCTGAAGGCGCTGTAAATAACCTCTGATATTATGGTCACGTGCGTCCAGAAAACACGAGTTCTGGTCTGTGTCATCTGTCGAAGGCATTTCCAGGCCAGTGATGTGTGATCTGTTTAGGGCCCCTAACCTAAGGTACTAACCTTCAGAAATGCCTCCAAAATATCCGGAGAAATTGCAGAGAGCCACGTCAAATAACAGAAATACTCATCATAAACTTTGATGAAAGATACATGTTTAACATAGAATTAAAGATACACTTGTTCTTAATGCAACCGCTGTGTCAGATTTCAAAAAGCTTTACGGCAAAACACAATATTCAATCATCTGAAAACAGCGTTCAGCCACAAAAGCAAGCCATACAGTTACCCGCCCAAATTGTGCAGTCAACAAAACTCATAAAAAGCATTATAAATATTCACTTTCCTTTGCAGATCTTCGTCGGAATGCACTCCCAGGACTCCCACTTCCACAAGAAATGTTCGGTTTTTATGGTAATGTCCATAATTTATGTCCAAATAGCTATTTTTGTTGCGTGTTTGGTATACAAATCCAACGTCAGGGAAGCGCGTTCACTAAAACCTGACGAAATGTCCAAAAGTTCTGTAACAATCCGTAGAAACATGTCAAACGATGTATTGAATCCATCTTTAGAATGTTGTTAACATAAATCTTGAATAACGTTCCAACCGGAGAATTACATTGACTTCAGATGAGCGATGGAACGGAGCTCCCTCTCATGTGAACGCGCATGGTCAAAGCATGGTCACCTCATGGCAGTGGTGACTCATTCCTGTCTCCTTCGGCCCCCCTTCACAGTAGAGGCATCAGACAAAGTTCTACAGACTGTTGACATCTAGTGGAAGCCGTAGGAAGTGAAAACTCATCCATATCTCGCTGTGATTTCAATGGGAGCTTGGTTGAAAATCAACCAGCCTCAGAATTTCCACTTCCTGTTTGGGTTTTTGCCTGCCATATGAGTTCTGTTAGACTCACAGACATAATTCAAACAGTTTTAGAAACGTCAGAGTGTTTTCTATCCAATACTACTAATACTATGCATATATTAGCAACTATGACTGAGGAGCAGGCCGTTTACTCTGGGCACCTCTGTGCACCTGTAACGATCGTCGTAATGTGGAAGAGAGGAGGACCAAATCGCAGCGTGGTATGTATCCATATTTATTTGAATACTCTTCAATACGAACAAAACAATAAACAGAACGAAACCAACGACGCTACAGTCCTGAACAATGAAAAAACAATGAACGCACGAACAGGAACAATCACCCACAAACAAACAGTGAAAACAGCCTACCTTAATATGGTTCCCAATCAGAGACAATGTAAAACACCTGCCTCTGATTGAGAACCATATCAGGCCAATAAGACACACCTAAACCAATGAAACACAAAACATAGAATATACCCAGCCAGCTCACGTCCTGACCAACTAAACAAAGACTAAACAAAGGAAATAAGGTCAGGAACGTGACAGCACCTTTCATCCAAGCTACTCAATACTGCCCCTGCAGCCATAAGAAGTTAACAGCCTAGTTAAAGAAACAGACAGAACAGACGGGGGAGAAAGCAGATGTCTGCCGTTTTACTGAGGAGAGATATTGCCCAGTGCCAAAGCTAGTTTCAAATATGATACAACATCAGTGGGTGCATCACGAATGGCACCCTGTTCCCTGTATAGTGCACTACTTTGACTACAGCCGGGAAGGGACACTATAAAGGGAACAGGGCACTATACAGGGAATAGGGCACTATATAGGGAATAGGGCCCTATACAGGGAATAGGGCCCTATACAGGGAATAGGGCACTATACAGGGAATAGTGCACTATACAGGGAATAGGGCACTATATAGGGAATAGGGCCCTATATGGGGAATAGGGCCCTATATGGGGGATAGGGCCCTATATAGGGAATAGGGCACTATACAGGGAATAGGGCGCCATTTTGAGAAACAACCAGTCTGATCCAGGAGCTGACTGTTGATATAAACAGATATAAACTATTGAACTTCAACATTCAGGCAGTTAACAATCCAGCAACAAACCCTCAGTACCCCATCTGCTCATCTTTATACGCATCTCCTGCTCATTACCAAACTGATAAGGAATGAATGAATGAAWGAAAAGAAAATGAAAGAGAAAGAGAAGAAAGCCCAGACAGTGAGGGAGAGAGGAGTGGATGGAGATACGCCTGGCGTCTGACCGGTCTGATACCGTTATCTCACCCTGGCATCGGGTAGAGTCGTGCCCCGCGTGGGCCCTATCGCGCCCAACACCCAGAAAAATTAGCTCAACATTGGAGGGAGGGAACTACAGGAAATGTGTCCGAAGAAAAAACGATGTACAAGATAAGTGATAAGATCAGTTCAGGGCGGTCTTTTGAAAACAAACACATTTTGGAATGCACTTAAGATATGATATTCTGTTCTTTATCAGGAGGTAGGGAAGATACAGAGAGACAGTGGCGTGAATAGAATAGAGAGACACTTAAAGGCTGACATTATTCTATTTTAGCTGGTAAGTCGACTGAGAACACATTTTCATTTACAGCAACGACCTGGGGAATAGTTACAGGGGAGGATGAATGAGCCAATTGGAAGCTGGGGATGATTAGGTGGCCATGATGGTATGAGGGCCAGATTGGGAATTTAGCCAGGCCACCGGGGTTGTCCTCTTAACACGCTGCCAAGAATACTTCCGGCGCTGACCGAGATGGCCGCCTCGCTTCYCGTTCCTTGGAAAATATGCAGTATTCAGTTTTTTTATGTGTTATTCCTTACATTGGTACCCCAGGTAATCTTAGGTTTCATTACATACAGTCGGGAGGAACTACTGAATATAAGAGCAACGTCAACTCATCATCGTTCCAACCAGGAATATGACTTTCCCGAAACGGATCCAGTGTTTTGCCTTCCACCCAATACAATGGATCTGATCCCAGCGGCGACCCTATGCGACGCCGTAAAAGGGCAAACGTAGCGGTCTCCTGGTCAGGCTTCGGAGACGGGCACATCGCGCTCCACTCCCTAGCATACTACTCGCCAATGTCCAGTCTCTTGACAATAAGGTTGATGAAATCCGAGCAAGGTAACATTCCAGAGAGACATCAGAGATTGTAACGTTCTCTGCTTCACGGAAACATGGCTAACTCAAGAGACGCTAACGGAGTCGGTGCAGCCAGCTGGTTTCTTCACGCATCGCGCCGACAGAAACATACATACTGAGCAATCGAGGTGGCAGGTAGTCTAGTGGTTAGAGCGTTGGGCCAGTAACCGAAAAAAGGTTGCTAGATCGAATCCCCGAGCTGACAAGGTAAAAATATGTTGTTCTGCCCCTGAACAAGGCAGTTAACCCACTGTTCCTAGGCCGTCATTGTAAATAAGAATTTGTTCTTAACTGACTTGCCAAGTAAAATAAAATAAATTTAAAAATACAATTGGTGGAGAAGGACCAAGAACCAGAGTTCCTCTGTGGAGATGAGAGAACCTTCCAGAAGGACAACCATCTCTGCCGCAGTCCACCAATCAGGCCTTTATGGTAGAGTGGCCAGATGGAAGCCACTCCTCAGTAAAAGGCACATAACAGCCTGCTTGGAGTTTGTTGAAAGGCACCTAAAGGACTCTCTGACCATGAGAAACAAAATTCTCTGTTCTGATGTAAGCAAGATTGAATTCTTTGGCCTGAATGCCAAGCCTCACATCTGGAGGAAACCTGGCATCATCCCTACGGTGAAGCATAGTGGTGGCAGCCTCATCCTGTGGGGATGTTTGACAGCGGAAGGGACTGGGAGACTAGTCAGGATCGAGGGAAAGATGAACGGAGCAATGTACAGAGAGATCCTTGAAAAACTGCTCCAGAGCGCTCTGGACCTTAGACTGGGGCGAAGATTCACCTTCCAACAGGACAACGACCCTAAGCACACAGCCAAGACAATGCAGGAATGGCTTTGGGACAAGTCTGTGAATGTCATAGAGTGGCCCAGCCAGAGCCCGGACTTGAACCCGATCTAATATCTCTGGAGAGACCTGAAAATAGCTGTGCAGTGACGCTCCCCATCCAACCTGACAGAGCTTGAGAGGATCTGAAGAAAATAATAAAAGAAACTCCCCAAATACAGGTGTGCCAAGCTTGTAGCGTCATACCCCAGAAGACTTGAGGCTGTAATCACTGCCAAAGGTGCTTCAACAAAGTACTGAGTAAAGGGTCTGAATACTTATGTAAATGTTATATTTAAGTTTTTAGTTATTTTTTAGTTATTTTTTAAATGTCTAAAAACCTGTTTTTGCTTTGTCATTATGGGGTATTGTGTGTAGATTGATGAGGGAAAAAAACGTTTTAATCCATTTTAGAATAAGGCTGTAACGTAACAATGTGGAAAAAGCTAAGGGGTCTGAATACTTTCCAAATGCACTGTGTATGTATATAAATATAAACGCAACATGTAAAGTGTTGGTCCCATGTTTCATGAGATGAAATAAAAGATCCCAGAAATGTTTTATACGCACGAAAAGCTTAATTCTCAAAAAATGTGCACCAAATGTGTTTACATCCCTGTTAGTGAGCATTTCTCCTTTACCAAGATAATCCATCCACCTGACAGGTGTTGTATATCAAGAAGCTGATTAAACATCATGATCATTACACAGGTGCACCTTGTGCTGGGGACAATAAAAAGCCACTCTAAAATGTGCCGTTTTGTCACACAAGTTTTGATGGAGCGTGCAATTGGCATGCTGACTGCAGGAATGTCCAACAGAGCTGTTGTCAGATAATTTGATGTTAATTGCTCTACCATAAGCCACCTCCAACGTCATTTTACAGAATTTGGCAGTATTTCCAACCGGCCTCACAACCGCAGACTAAGTTTAACCATGCCAGCTCAGGACCTCCACATCCGGCTTCTTCAACTGTGGTATCGTCGGAGGAGGGACCGGGGGGGGGGGAGGGGGAGGGCGGGGGGGGGGGCGTTGCTGAGGAGTATTTCTGTCTGTAATATTGTCCGAAACACTGCAGTTGTTGAGTGTGTTACCTGTGCAATGGTGCACATCTGAGAGCTAGCGCTTTGTTTGTGTGTGTGTATTTTGTTTTAAGCGTGTGTGTGTGTGTGTGTGTGTGTGTGTGTGTGTGTGTGTGTGTGTGTGTGTGTGTGTGTGTGTGTTGTGTGTGTTGTGAAGTGTGATGATTGTGTGAGTTGTCTTGACGTGTGATTCAGCCTGTAGTTGTTGAGTGTGTGTTACCGGTGCAATGTTGTATCTCTACAGGCTGTCAGG
>NW_019946612.1:0-5263 GCF_002910315.2 Salvelinus sp. IW2-2015
CTATTGGACTACACTATAGACTACAGACACATATAGACTCTTAGACGTACAATACAAACTATAGGACTTAGCACTAAGACATATAGAGATATAACTACACTATAGACTTGAATCAGACTACACATAGACTGTAGACTACACTATAGATAGACACAAATATTAGACTACACTATAGACTATAGGACTACACTATCAGACTACAGACTACACTACTTAGATAAGCTGGTAGAGGGCGGGGAACAGTGGGGCGACGATCTGGTCAGCTGACAGGGAACAGTTGAGGTCAGTACGGACTCCTCTGTCCAGAACAATGACAGGGACAGGGAGGTCAGACGGACTCCTCTGGTCAGTGAAGGAACATGAGGTCAGACGGATCCCTTCTGGTAGTGACAGGGAAACAGTGAGGTCAGACGGACTCCTCTGGTCAGTGACAGCGGAACAGTGAGGTCAGACGGACCTCCTCTGGTCAGTGACAGGGAACAGTGAGGTCAGACGGACTCCTCTGGTCAGTGACAGGGAACAGTGAGGTCAGACGGACTCCTCTGGTCAGTGACAGGGCACAGTGAGGTCAGACGGACTCCAATCATCATCATCATCATCACGCTCTCAGTAATAATGAAATGAAGCAGTGATTCAGTATTCCTCATATCTGTGGTAAATAACTTCAGGAACACTTGTCATGTCAAACAGTCTCTTTATTGTAACGCCGCACATTACAGTTTAAAAACAAAGACGCTTGGCGTGGATGTACACAAAACAACATTTCCCGTAGTATAATCTTCATAATAAGTTATATAAAAAATAAAATAAAGAAGTGTTAAATAATAAGATTCTGGGTCAATAAAACGTGTCCCGGATCATGCTAGTAAAACATAAACACTGAAAGCTCTCCGACAGACCGACACGGACTCTCAAAATACTTCTTCATGTAATCATGGAAGTACCAAAAGAATGTACCTCGTCAGCCTATAGCCCTGAACGAACAGTTTGCTGAAAGAGAGAAACCAACAGGCATCCTAAAGACAAAACGCCAGGAAACCAAGGGTGCATCTACTTAGTCTGTTGTGGCTTCCTCTCCTCGTCTCCTCTCCTTATCTTAATCTGAACTGATCTGAGGAACACTGATTTAAGTGAAAACAAAATGGCTTTACTTAGATCGCACCTGTCCAGCTTTTTCACGTCAGTGAAGATGGAGGAGAGGAGAGATTTTTTTTGGACTATTTAGATGCCCTAAAACATCCGTACCAATCCAGGCTGACTTCACACCTCACAAAGCCCTGTCATCAATCGACACTAGAACCTATCACCAAACCAAACGAGAAGAAGATTAATTAAAACAGCACCATACTATGTCCTGGTTTTCTGAAGAAGTGATAGTTGTGATCGTCACAAAGTTTTCAACACTAAATGGTCGACAGCAGCATTTATCAAACTATGGGGTCGCCTGATTTGAAAATGGGGGTCGCGAAACTATGAAATTAAAACAATAAAAATAACGTTGTCCTGCTTTATTCTTCACTAGAGGAAGTTCACTAACGTAGTCCTGCTTTAGTCTTCACTAGAGGAAGTTCACTAACGTAGTCCTGCTTTAGTCTTCACTAGAGGAATCTACCTATATAGAAATGAAAGCTTGGGCATAACTGACCAATTTTCAGTTCATCCTCTATCTGTCGGTGTCTAAATAACTTCTCTTAGGTGGAAAACACTTAGTCGAGGTTCAGTAACATAGGCATCATCTCTTTATTGTATAGCCCCGGTATGCATTACATGTGGTTTAAAAAAACCTAAAGATACGTTGGCCGTTCCGGGTATGTTCCACCCAAATAACAGATTGTACAATTTCCGTCAAGGTTATAATTTTATTAAATAATATGTAAGTCATATATTAAAATATGAATTAACGATGGAATATAAGTTGTTAGACCTTAATTAAAGATTTCTGTTCTAATTTAAATATACTGTTCCTATCCGGCTAAGAGTCCTGCTTAGTGTGGTTCACATAACCTAAAGACACTGAAAGCTCTCTCCGAACTTAGTGAACTGACAACGCCGTAATCCTCCATAAATCACTTGCTTCCTTTGGCTAATGCCATGGTGTATGCACGCTAAAAGAGTACGACAGAACTGAGAGGTTCACTTCAGTGGCTTGGTATAATAGCCGCTCAAAGAGTGATTGGCGAAACAGGTTTTTGCTGAACATCAGAAGAAGAACAAACCGCAGAGCAGGCCATCCTTAAAGACATTACAGACGCCCAAGGAACACCCAAGGGGGTCGTATCATCTCTTACTCTTTCTTTTAGTGTCCTCGTTCTGTCCTCCTCTCTCTCGTCTCTCCTCCGTCCTTATCTTGATTTCGAGATTTGGTATCTTGGAGGAGAGAACAGAGATAGCCTGTGTTGTAAAAGTGAAAACCAACTGGGCTTCTGTATCTTTAGTTGAGATCGCACCTGTCCAGCTTTTCTCAACTTCACAGCAAACATTTCTTGATTGGGCAGTAGAGCGAACAATTATAGAGCTTTTTTTAGCTTAGGACTCCTGGTATTTAGATGTGCCCTAAAACATCCCGTACCAATCAGGCTGAACGTGTCCAACATCCTCACACCAAGCTGTCCTGATCATCATCTCACTGAACACACTGAAAATGGGCTTATCAGACCAGACACCAAGCTGAGCAGGAAATGAAGTATCAACTTACAAGGCCAGCACCTAATACTATTATTACCTGGTCGGCTTTATCTAAGTAAACATTTTATCTTGATATAGTGATTTAGTTGTTTGAACTGTGTTCACCAAAAAAGCTTTCAAACACCTAATAGGATGGTTCTGGAACGAGCGAGCATATTGATCTCATCCTAAACCTTATGAGCCCAACGAGCTCGGGCTGCGATTTGGAACATGCAGATGGGATTTCTGGACGAGTCTCGCGAGCCTAATCAGAAAAAATTACCTAAACATAATAAGGAAGACAATAAGATGGTCTGGCATCTGCTTTACTTACTTCCACTAGAGGAGATTGTGCGACGACTTAAATCACAGGAATTGAGGTTGCCCTGCATTAGTGCTTTCCACGCTTAGCAAGACGAGCAAGCATCAACTAAAACGTTACAGGTAAAGTCAATCTGACTTTATAGCTCACATTCTTCATAGAGAGTCCACTAACCTAAACTGACATTCGCTGCATATAAATTGTACCATAGAGCGATAGTTCATACTGGATACGTAGTCTCTGTCTTTCAGCTCACATTCACTACGAGATAGAGTTCACAGCTAACCGTACACATCCTACACCCTGCTTTAGTACTTCACTAGAGAGACTTAACAAGCCGGCCTTAGTCATCAAGCAAGTCACTAACGATAAGTACCTCGACTTATTAGTTCACTTCCACAGAGGAAGTTCACTAACGTAGTCCTGCTTTATCTTCACCTAGAGGAAGTTCACTAACCGTAGATTCCCACCATGCTCTCAAGTCATTCCACCAGAAGGAAGTTTTCCACTACGATTGTCACCTCGCTTTATACTTCCATATGAAGCGCAAATGTCAAACCATATAACACCGCCTTACCTGCCTCATTAGTCACATATCACATAGAACGGAGAAGCATCAACTCAAGCTCAGTCCACAGCACACCTCATCTACAGATCTCTCAAACCCTAAGAGACGGAAATCACACATAAACAGTCAAACACACACAACGAAGTCCTGACATTTAAACGGTACATCCCCAAACTACGGCAGCGTATTCCACCACACATAACTCCGAGTCTCTGCATTTACTGCATATTCACCTTAGACGCCGCAAATGTTTTCACTACAACCTTTCAGCCTGCTTTCAGTCCTTGCACCTATACGAAAGATTTGCCACCTTAACGTAGTCTGCTTAATTAAGTCAGTTATCGACTTATGAGTGAAGATCCGATTGCTCACTTAAAACGATTGCAATCGCTTTTTCGTATGTCCCATAGGAGGAAAGTTCCACTAAAACACTATGTCCTCCTCGCTTTCAGCTACTTCATTAGAATGTGGACACTCCCACTGGAAGTTTGTGCCTTGCATTTTTGTCATTCACTAGAGGAAAGTTCCGTACCACATTAAGCCGCTTTACTGCTTTTGAGTCTGCTCTACTAGTAAAAGAGAAGTTTCCTTAATATCAACGATAGCTCTGTTCTTCAACTCCTTTGTTCAGGTTGTTCTCACCTTAGGAGGAGCAAGAGATTCTCCTTAATACGTATGTCTCTCGTGCTTTTTTTCTCTCACTTACGGCAGAGAAGCTGTTCTACCATCTACAAACGAGTTCGTTAGTTTCCTCGCACTATTAAGTCCGGTCTTACACATATAGGTTACGAATACGTTAGCCTCCAAAGCATACGATAGATTCATGACTTATTCCATTGATACTAGAGGCAGATTTTCTATACCAGTACGTGTCTGTGTCCCCCTTGCCATTGATTCATGGTCCCTCTGGTAAGATAAATAGTAATTGTGTCTCACATAAAATCTCATGATCCTGTGCTTTTACTTTCTTTTAACAACCTGGAGGGGCGAATTCAAACTAAGTGGGTCCCTTTGCATTTAAAGATTTGTCGACTAAGGATAAGAGGGTTACCAAACCATAACGTTTGATTCTGTTCTTTAGTCCCCTTAGTCATTCTCAATTATAAGGTAAGGAATTTTAAGGATTTTTCACATTAATCGTTCATTAGTCCCTTCATTTGGTCACTTCACCGTAAAAGAGAGCTTCCACTGCGCCCTTGAACGTAAATTACCCTGCCTTTTAGTTACTTCATAGAGGAAGTGTCCCCCCAACTACGATCGTAAAAAGCCTTTACCACTGATTTGTGTGGGTCTTCACTCGAGAGGTGATAGCCATTTAATTCCGGTAATCGTTTTCATAGTTCAGGCCCTGCCTCTACAATGTGAGTCCCCCTCTCCATAAGTATGACACTTGAGCGGTGTCCATTAATGTGCTTGTCTACTAGAGGCGAATAATTGAGAATTCACATTGAATCTGTCTTAGTACATTTGCTACTTCGATTGTGATTGAGTTGTCGAACAATATAAGAGTGATTAGTTCTCCTTACTCCAACGGATTAAGATTCACTTGGCGTTGTTTACATAGAAGGGTAAATTTTCATGTCTTTTAACGTTGAAATCCCTTGCTTTGAGTCTCTACGTGGGAGTGAGTACCCCAACAATCAACACTGAAACGTAGTCCTGATCTTGTGTTCCCTAGAGGATAGTTCACCGTAGATTCGTATGGTGGC
>NW_019946612.1:5288-21126 GCF_002910315.2 Salvelinus sp. IW2-2015
AAGTTCACTAACGTAGTCCTGCTTTAGTCTTCACTAGAGGAAGTTCACTAACGTAGTCCTCCTTTTAGTCTTCACTAGAGGAAGTTCACTAACGTAGTCCTGCTTTAGTCTTCACTAGAGGAAGTTCACTAACGTTGTCCTGCTTTAGTCTTCACTAGAGGAAGTTCACTAACGTAGTCTGCTTTAGTCTTCACTAGAGGAAGTTCACTAACGTTAGTCCTGCCTTAGTCTTCACTAGAGGAAGTTCACTAACGTTAGTCCTGCTTTAGTCTTCACTAGAGGAATGTCACCCCCCCCCACTAGTCCTGCTTTAGTCTTCACTAGAGGAAGTTCACTAACGTAGTCCTGCTTTAGTCTTCACTAGAGGAAGTTCACTAACGTAGTCCTGCTTTAGTGTTCACTAGAGGAAGTTCACTAACAACGCTTTTGTCTTTGGCAGCTGTTCCTCAGATCAGTTCAGATTAAGATAAGGAGAGGAGACAAGGCAGCTGTAGTCCTAGCACAGAGCGGGGTCGGGGACCACTTCCATTTCAAGTCAGACCCTTCAGGGATCATCTAAACTGAAATGGGCCGTGGCCCCTCCCTACTACAGCGTAGCGATTGTATCGGAGCGGACTGAGGGGTTCTGAGTCTAGTTGGTATTACAGAGGAAGCGGATATATATCCACAATAAATAACATTAAAATCCTCCACTATAGAAAGCTGAGGTTATTTCACATAAAAAGTATAAATAACAACGTATTCCTATATTAATAATAGAATGTAACGGTGCCTAAGGTTCAGCGTCTCGTGGAAGAGGGGGTCTCTTCTTCTAAGGTTCAGATGATGCTTCTATATGTGTGACATCACATGACCTACGACCCCTGTACCGAGGTGAGTGAACCAGGCATTTAAAATGTCCTTTCAGAGTTCTGACAGTGTTGTACTTGTGCTTGCCCACATACTGTAACATCAGCTACGTTAGGTTGTTACGTCACTAACTATCAACAGGAAGTGACATCATTGACTATCAACATGAAATTACAATTAACTGTCAACAGGAAATGGCTGCGGAGAAAACAGCGGACGTTGTGCGTCGTGACCAGCTCAAGACCGTCAATCATACAGTTTTTTTTGTAGTCCATTCAACAGGAATAACTACATTACCCATCAGGCCTAGCTTCAGTGAGGACAGTCCTAGAGCAGAAGGGTGAATTACTTTTTACTCTTCGGAAATCTAGTGTGTTCTGGAAACCTCCTAAACTCCCTAGTCCTGTTTCTGCAGATCTGAAGAGACTGGATAGGTATGTACCAGCAACATGGCTTCAATAGCCTTCCTATGGACATAGAGAAACGACTGCCATATTGCTTATACCTATTCAGTCCCTGTAGATCTGTAGATGTTGCAGGGGATAGGATAAGGGGGATTCAGACTGAAGACCAGTGGTGTATTCATTAGTCGGGCAAAACGAGAGTTTCTATTGGACAAATTCAGATAAGTCCCTCCCGTTTGGTTTGATTCCTAGTGAATACACCCCAGAGAGATTCCCCCTGTAGATGACCTGACGAGAACCATAACATGATGTCATAACATTACAGTATTGCAAAGAAACATCATATTGTCACATCAAGGAAACATCATATTGGTTTCATAAATAAACATCACATTGGTTACGTGACTTGCCTAGTTAAATAAAGGTTAAATAAAAATAATAAAACTATAAAGCATTGTGTTTTATCAAGCTCCCTAAGCTATGTCAATAAATCCAGCTCCCTAAACTATGTCAATAAATCCAGCTCCCTAACCTGTCAATAAATCAAGCTCCCTAAACTAAACTAGTCAAAAATAAGCTCCCCCTAACATGTCATAAATCAAGCTCTAGTATGTCAGTAAATCTAAGCTCCTAAACTTATGTCAATAAATCCGCTCCTAACCTGTCAATAATCCAGCTCCTAAGCTATGTAATAATAAGCCTCCCTAAATCGCTGAATGAGATCGCGAGCTCCCAAAGTACGATCGAAGGCGTAGCTCTCATCGAGACCGTACTGTCAATATTCAAAGCTCCCTAAGGCTATGTCAATTAAAATAACAGGCTATGCGACGCTCAGTAAATCAATAAATAGCTCCTGGAGCTGTCATAAATCAAGCTCTCATACAGCTTCATAACTATACTCACTTAGAAAGCGGTCATAAATCAAGCTCCCTAAAGATAATGGCAATCGAGATCTCCAGCCTCTAAGCTAATGTCATGATATGCCAGGCTCCCTCCGCTATCATAAATCCAGATCTACCTAAGCTGTCAATAAATACAGCTCTGTAAGCTAATGTCAATAAGCATCGGTTCCTATAACTCCATGTCAAACTAATCAAGCTGCTGAGCTAAGCATGTTGAGACCCCGCTCCCCTATGCAATGACGAACGGTAGCTCTACCACACATGTACATAAATCAGCTCCCTCAGCTAATGTCCAATAATCGCAGCTCCTCAGCTAATGCAATAAATCCAGCTCCTAAGCTATGTCGAAGTAAATCCCAGCTCCTAATTCACCATGCTAATCTCAGAGCGTCTCCCTAACCCTCAGGTCAATCCGATGAGGGATACACCTACAGATCCTAAACTAATCAATAATCAAGATGGAGCTCGGCTAAAACTATAAGTCGATTAAATGCAAGGGCTCTAAACTTATGTAATATAATCTACCTAAACTATGTCATGAAATGTGCACAGAGCTCCTAACTCGTTGCATCATAAACTAACATGATGAGCGGCCCACAGCTGAGGACAGCTCCCTCAGCTATGGTCACTAAAGTCGACTGGCGCTAAGGCTGTCATCATAATTCCCAGCCACCCCCATAGTATGTAAAATCAGCTCCTAGCCTGTATATAAATACAAAGCTCCCTAAAAGCTGAGTATGTGGCCAATAAATCAAGCTCCTAAACCTCATGTAAAGCAATGACGAGCGCGTCCCTAAACTATGTCACATAAATCAAAGCTCGATAGATGAGTCATGGGTCAATAAACTCAATCTCTAAACATGTTCATAATGAACGTCCAGCGTCGAGAAGCTATGTCAAAATCAGCTCCTACATGTCAGAGTAACTGTCTAGATTAAGATACACATTGCGGCCCGGGATGTAGCTAAGTAATATTGGGTAAATAACTGGAATAAAAATTCTGTAATATACTGGGGACTAAAATAGCTGGAATATACTGAACAAATATACCTGTAAAATATACTTGACAAAAGAACTGAGGATGAGATGGCGTCTGAACAAAAATATACAACCTACAAGATCTAGGTTTAATCTCTTCAGTCACGCTTTCAAATAAATAAACTGTAGGAGGCTCCGAACACTAATTTATAGTACTCACAAGATGAGAGTGTAATCAGTGGTTTGGTATCAGGATACCTTTAAAAAAGGTAGGAACTTGGTCGGAATCTGAGCCGCAGTTATCCAGTCAGTACTCTCTGGTCTCGAGTCCTCATGAGTTGGCGTATGATCATTAACGGACACACCCATCTCCTTACAGATGAGTAGGTGATTTAGGGTGGTTGATTTTGTAGGCCTGTTTTATGTTTGTCATTTCCTTTATGGCTGAGTGAAGTCGAGATGTAGTGCGATATTGCCGCAGGTTATGGTAACCTTCTGTCGTACTGTGTATAACCGATGATCGGTCGAGCATCCCAATTCATCGCTTAAATCGGTTTTGACATATCGGTGAGTTACATCTTATAGGCCATTGAGAGAGCGGAGAACTGGGACATTTTCAGCTTCAGGAATTGGCTGTTCACATCCTTGCAGGATTGGGAGCGAGCTGGATTAAGATCAATTGCTAGTAAATGGGGGATGAGGTGAATGGGCGCGGACTGACCTGGAATCATGATGAGCGGTAGACACTGGGCCTTAGGATCTCGTATGGTACCTCTGTGCTCTACAAATTGCCACTCGATAATAGCATGATGGTCTAGGATCTTGTGCTCGCTACCCTGACCTAGCTTATTGCCTGTCATAACCATACACCCCGCCCACCTCATGAATGGCGGATGGGCACTCTGTCTTCTACACGTTGCATACAAACCCTCATGATGAGTGGGCCACCAGATTCACTACATAGCACTGAGCGGTCCTATGATGACGTCCCACAATATGAATGGGCGGCCACATCATGATGAGATGGCACCATCATGATGAGTGGCCCATATATGAGAGCGTCCACCCATCAATGATGAGCGCCACCACTAATGGATGAGCCGGCCCCACCACGATCATGATGAGTGGCCACCCATATGATGGTGGCACCCATGATGATGATGGCCCACATTAATGATGAGTGGCCCCCATCTGTGAGCGGCCACCATCATGATAGCGGTCCACCTCATGACTGACGCCCCACCTCACATCTGATGATGCGGCAGACATATGATGAGTGGCCACCATAATGATGATGGCCCACTCATATCATGATCGCGGTCCCAGATCTTGAGCGGCCAGACATCATGATGAGTGGCGCCATAACACGCTGTCTGCATTAATGCCAGGTACGTTGAAACTGGGGATTACTATCTGTTGAATAGTGAGACGCCACGTTTCTCCAACGTGCAGCGGACCCCTTGGAAGGTGAGCATTTGCCGACTCGTGAAGTGGGGGCTCACCCATATGATGAGGGCCCATATGATGAGATGGTCTCAAAGATACAGCATAAGAATCGTAAGGGAGTCAGTAAGAAGGCTGGTTGCAGGAGCAGCGGACGCAAGCTGACTGAAGGCTATGCCCTGGCAGCCACCCCAGGTATATTGATTGAGTCCCAGTCTGTGCAAGGAAATTAGTCCAAGGTATATTGTTGAGTGCGCAAACCCACCAGGTTTCATCTAGCAAGGCAATGAGGGGGTGGTACTGGTCTCCCCAAGATGGATGATCCGAGCAGCGGATGCTCGGTAGTCACTGGGCGGAAGTAGTGATTTACGATGAGTGGGATGGCCTACCACACTTGTCATGGAGGGGCATAGGTGGTGCGACCGATACTGATGTGAATAGTTGGTTAGAAATTCCGGCATTCAAGGCCTGGGAATTATGGTAGCAAGCCAATATGATCAGATTGGACTCCTCACTCCTTTCGGCGTCACACAGGATGCTGATGGGGTGGAATTTCGGCAGTCACAGCACTTGCCCACACGCCTACTGCATGATAGCGGCCCACCATCTGTAGAGCGGCCCTCAAATCGACGACTCATTGTGCGCAAATTTGATGTGATAGGTGCACAGAGAAAACTGCACATTTACGAAGCTGCGCCATTATTATGATGGAGTAGGCCTAGCAAAAGTGACCCCGTCGTATGATCTATGTCATAGAGTGTATAAGAGCGGTCGCTTCTTGATATGCAAACGTCCCGTAGCGCATGGATATCATATTTGTAGAGAATGGGAGATATCAACACAGGGATGTCAAATAGATAATGAGGTGGAACAAACATTTCACTATTTCTATGTATGAGTTGGGCACTTAATTAGGGGACACTGAATGATGAGGAAATGTTTGAGGTAGGTACCTCCCACCACTCCATATCGATCGACGTGGGGGCACCACCGGAACTAAGTGTGGACGACAATCCACGCGATGAGTCGCAGGCCTGGTGAACCAGAAGCTCTAGTGGAGCGGCCCGCGCGCGGCAAGGATATGATGATGGCCCCCCAAGGAGTCGAAGACCGCAGCGCAATATAACACTGAGGGATGAAGCGGTCCGGCGGCCAAAACTCTCATCTGAAATAGCCAGCGGGACACGCTGGGCCCCATTCCGCTGAGCGCTATGGGTCTCACGTCACTGGTCGGGCTGTGACCAGCCGGATCGAACCCGGGCTGTAGTTTGACCGCTGCGCCTTCGGCAGCGTCCCCATAGTGAATGGAAATCTGATGGGAAACCCCATCGCAACCATAACTCTTTATCAGATTGCAGCTAGATTTTCGTTCAGCCCTCATTGAAGAGGTAGTAAAAACCATATTTAAAAAATAAAACCCGTCTGGAAATTATTAAAGTCCTGATGTTAAGGTGCTTAACGGCTGGCACTCGGGGTACAGTGGGGGATGGAGAAGAGAGGGAAGGGGATATAAGTATTGGGAGTGTGGTTGTCATGTGCTGGCAGGGGCGGACTGGGGACAGAATCGCGATTCATGAATGAGCGCGCCCAGAATGTTACACACCACCCATATGATGAGTGGCCCGCCCATGATGAATGTAGCGGCGCGCCACCATTCATATATGGGTATGCTGGTGCAGGGTTACCACCCATTACTTACCTCAAGTGAGTGACGATGATCATTTTGGCACAACAAAACAAACTAAGCTAGACAGTGGACTCGCATGCGGGCTAAAACACATCACTGGACCTCAGTGATGTATGCGCAGCCCATTGTTGCCACACTTTGCCCCGAAATAATATGAGATTAGGGGCAGCGCGCCCCCCTGAGTGATGTGTTGTATTCGATGGTTATGCTTGATTGAGTTTAGTGGCTGTTGATCATTGTGTTATGCATAAGTTGAGGTATTGAGTGCTCTGTGGTGTTGATGATAGTGAGTTGTGTTGTAGTGGAGTTGTGTGAATCCATACTATGATAATTTGTGGATTATGTAGTGGTGCGGTGTTATTGATGTACTGTACAGCTGAGTTATGTCGTGGTGAAGTGTGGTTACTTAGTCAGAGCATATAGTTAGAGGTAGTGGTAGTCGACCCACATAATGAGGTTGGGTGGTTGTATTGTACAATGTGTTATTAGCTGATATATATAGATGATTGCGTTGGGGGTTTTGATGTTTGTATTAATGTTCATGTAGTGTTAATCCGCACCTGGTTTGGTAGATTGATATTTATGGTGTTAGCTTGTCGCTTGCGATAACGAGTTTATATTTCATCATGATGTGTTTGAGTAGCAATCGTGGATGGCGGGGTCACAAGCAGTCACCTGAGTAGAGCATAAGATGAGGGGTGGACCATAGATCTATTGCAAGTAGAGATGGGAGGCCGAAGCCAGCACCACCGATGTTTCAGATTAGCGTGAGAGGGGTGAGCCATAGAAGTTGAGGTACGAGCAGAGGTCAAAATGATGAGTTGAGCTGAGGAGAGGGGGTCCCATAAGGAGCTTGCAGCATAGCGAATGTGGATGAATGCCTGGAACCCACGCCGGGTTCACCATCGAAGTTGGAGTGTAAGGAGCCGGGGTCAGCATAGGAGCTTGAGTAGAGCAGGCGAGTCTCAATACGAGTTGAGGTAGAGCAAGGGGTCCATAGAGTTTGAGTAGAGCAGCCATGAAGGTCACGCAGATAGAAGTGTGGAGAGTAGCAGCTCCCAGCAGGTCCTATAGCTGCGCAGGAGTTGAGCACGAGCCAGGGACCATTAGAGTTAGTAGAGCAGGGGTCACCATATATGAGTTGAGTAGAGCAGGGGTCACCATAAGAGTTGAGCTAGAGCAGGGGTCCACTCATAAGAGTGAGTTGATGGAGTCAGGGGGGGTTCTTCCAAACATGGTATCTGATGAGGACCCAGGTGCTCGGCCTTTGGTTTAGAATTAAATGACCGGCTGAATTAAATAACTAAAGCTTGATGATGAGTTGGTCCTTATTCTAAATCAGACTGTGTTAGATTCTGAGGCAAAAATATCAGACACATGCAATTGGCAAATGATAGGAATTAGTATGCCGGCTGTATCTCTCCTACTAACATCCTTAGATATGAGTGGCCCCAAAACAAAAAAAAGTTCTTAAGAATGACGCATCTTGCAAGAAGCAATTGATCTGCTATAATCGCATAGAAACATTTGGGGGGACTGTATATAACGAAACAATCACACAACATATCTTTACTCTTATCGATGTGGCCGGATGGTTGCTGAGATTTAAGGGATACGGGGTTGTGTCATGAGCTATGGGCGCGGAGTTCTTCTTAAAGGATACCGGGGTGTGTCAACTGACCAATGATGGGCGGACGATGAGAGTTCTGCGTTTAGGCGATCAACGGGGATGTGATATCTGAGAGGAGCCGGTATGGGGCGGAGTCTTCTCCTTACTAAGCCGAATAATGACATGGGATGGATGTTCACTGAGTGGCTAGTCAGGAGCGGCGGAGTTATTCATATATAGAGGTAGATAATGGGGTGTGTCACTAGAAGATATAAGGAGTGTACAACGGAGTTTATCCTTTAAGCGAGAGAATAAATATGGGGATGTTGGACAGGAAATATACAAGCGTGGGCAGGAGCTACATTCGGCCTAGGAGACTAACTGTAGTCCGAGTCTTTAGGAGAGATTCGATGCGGTTGAGATTGAGTTTGAATTGGTCTATTACTTGTCCATGATCTGGGTGGCGCGCGGGTTGAGTTGGCGGATTGAGTTGAGACATCCTATTAGACCCTTCTTGTGGGAGCAGTGAGTTCCTCACTCTCCCTTAATCTCGCTGCTAACACTCGGCTCTACTGACAAACGACTGAGGATGAAAAAAGATGAAATAGGACTGACGAGAGTGGCGAGCAATAGAGACAGAAGAGACATGAGAGACCCAACCTGGAGGCACAGAGAGACAGAACGAAGAGACACGAGGAAAGAGAGGAGAAGGGAGAGCAGACAACGCGAGAGGTAAGACAGAGAGACGGGGGATGAGAAGAAGAGTTCAGAGACAGAGGGAGAGCAGCAGGAGGGCAATATAGTAGTCCTAGTGCGAAGATATACGAGAGGATGTAGAGATTCAATGAGAGATGACGAGAGAGCAGGGAAGAGTACAAGAGCGAGAGGAGAGAGACAGAGCGGAGACAAAGTTGATATGAAGAGACAGAGAGATGAGAGAGATGGATCAGTAGAGAGAAATCACATGCATTAATTATATAAGTCAGTCTGTTGAAAGATGAGACTTGGATGTTAGTTAGTCTCTGACAGCCTCAGATCCAATTAGGTCAATATATATTGCACTCACGAGAGCTCATAGAGGTATCTATAACTGGTTTCATGAAATAACCGTTGTTGATACTAGGCTGTCTGATAAATGTAACTCTATCAGTACTGATTAGTATATAGCTTACGTCGTCAGGCTATACAGTGAGTCATAAGTCTACTTATAGTAAACCCAGTACTGGTGGAACGTCACCTGCTTGTACCAGATTATCGTCGCTATATGCTATAGAGGTGAGAAGTTTAAGTGACAATTCATAATCTAAATATAGTGAAGAGCTCGCCGTTCGCCTAGATAAAGTCATCTCTATTAAAACTAGGGTGAAGTCTGAATGTTACTATAATTTTGCTTGCTTAGTGTGTGTGTTCAGTACAGGTGTGAAGAAGGTATATCAGTAATCCTCTAGATAACGCCAGTTGATAGACGCTCAGCTATCTAGAGGTATAGACGTCGTTCGGCTTGCATAGAGATAGGGTGAACTCCTGCTGTACATTATCTATAACAGGATGAGAAGGGCGCTTGTTGCTATGTCAGGGCTTCTGTGTCTACTACTCACCGGAGGTTGGCAACGAGTGGGTGAACGTGTGGGAAAAGGTACACATCACACTCAGCATGTGCAGAAAACACGCGATCGAACATGTCTGCGTTCGTATAGCAAAAAGACATCTTAGACTGTCTAACAGGATGAGGAGACGACAGTCCTGGCTTAGTACATCAACTCTCTTCGTGGACATCTCTAGGTGTAAATGTCTCAGAGCTTTGTATAGCATTTGTTCTCTATGTTATGTCTATATGTTCTCTACCAGTGTGATGAAGTCTCTTGGGTGGTGATCTACGTCCCCTTCTGTCTTATTTATGATATGCTATGATCGCTTCATAGTCTGTCCCTGATCTGTCTACTATATCATGTTCTTCCTCGTTAGATCACTAAGGCTCGATAGTTCGATCTATCCTCTGTCTGTCTCTCTCTGTCTGTTCTCTCTGGATCTGTCTCTCCTGGATTGTTTCTTCATGCGATCTTGTTTCTCATTATGTGTTCCTCATGTAGGTCGTGTCGCATCAGTGTGTTCCCGTAGTCATCAGTCTCTCCTAGTCTATACCTATCGCTGTGACATGTCTCTCTCGCTTCGTACATCCGTCTCTCTTTCTTCTCTCATACTCGATTACAGTGTCGAGTCTCCCGCTTGTATCTCTTCTCTCTCTACAGTTTCTCTAGCGTGAAGTCCCTGGCAGATATATCTCTTCTCTAACAGCGTGTTACATCTGGCCTGCCTTTCGTATACAATTCGCTCTATAACAGGTGTGATCCATCTTCCTTGTCGCTTTATCTGCTCGTAAGCATTCTTTCTTTATAATACTAACGATGTGATGTCTCCGCTTGTACATCTCTCTATTAACAGGTTGAAGTCCTGCTGTACATTTCATATACAGGTGAAGTCCCTGGATGTCGTCTCTATAAAGCAGTCTTTCTATCTCTCCGTTTTCTTCTCTCTCTCATACTCAATTCAATCTCACATCAATTGACTTTATTGACATGGAGTTTTATTCCTTACATGTCCAAAGATATATGAAATTAAATAAATTATAATGTATATATATACACAAATATATATATATTTATTATATAATAGAATGGTGGGACTAAAGTACTATAATATGAGTTAGATAGGGTACCTTGGGGCTGGTAGAGATCTTATTCCACTCTTAGATGTAACGTAGCTAGAAGTACAACTGGACTATATGTTACAACGTTCTCTCTCTTACAAAGAGATGAAGATACCTGACGCTATAAGCATATGCTTCTATAAACCCAGTGAGCAGATTGAATAGGATGTAAAGATGGGCTGGGTACCATGGTTATGTATAATATACAACAAGCGTATAGATAGCGTCACCTCGTGTGGTAAACATTTATCACATTATCTTTATGCATCGTTAAATGTCATCTCGAGCTGCGTTCTCGTTCACAGTTGCTGGATGGTACAGCAGGGAGGACACTAGATATAGTTCAGTTGGATGAACAAATCTCTTGCATGACAATCTATGTGTTGAGCGTCTTCTCTGCTTCGTAACAAATACTATTGATACTTATATATTTATCTTTCTATCGTTTCCGAGGAATTGTCTTATAGGTATCTGATATTGTTATAACATTTCTCTCTTAGGAAAGAATGGATGAACTGTAGGATCGTTGACGTATTTGTCTTCATAGTAGATAAGGTAGGATGAGGTAAACCTTGCAGTCACATCTGTCTTATTCCCTTGCGTCGTTCGCTAGTGAGACACAGCGGGTCGTGTACAGTCTGGGCAGTGAGGTTATTTTACTCATTCGCATCCTTCCTCTTATCTTATCAGGTTGCAGAGTCCTGCTGGCTCTACATCTGCTTCTCATTATTACTAGTAGCCTTTCGAGATTGGTGGTTCGCTGTAGGAGATTTTGTCACATGTGATCTTTTTTGCTTCTTAATTTACCTGACACTTCAGAAGAGATGTGAAAGGAGCGGACTGTGACACATGAGGATCGCAATAAGTGAGAGATAGATGGTGTAAGGGAGGTCCATGGCTGCTGATGTACTCTCTATCAGTCACTATAGTAAACATGTATGAATGAATGGCAGCAATAGAGAAGTGAAGTGTCCTTGACTACAGTGTACTCTTCAATCGACTGTTTAGGGCTCTAATATGCAACACATGCTAGAGTACGTAGTAAGAGCAAAGTGGGTAAGTCCGCTGCTTGTAGGAGCAGGGATGATAAAGTTTTATTTCTAGCTTAGGTACAACAAGGGTGCAAGGGCCTAAGTCTTGTGTTGGACATTTCTCTTACTCATGACTTTGGTCTTGAGAAAACGGTTCGTTGGGTGTCCAGTGGGGGCGGGGGCGGGTAAAGGGGGGAGGGAGGGGTATCGCTGGGCTTAGGGGTACATAGCTGTGTCTAGATAAAAGAGTGACGGGTGCTTGGCTTTGGGTGCTGCCTGTCTCGATCAGTATGAGATCAATTATTTTGTAGGGGGTGGGATGGTTCTGCTGGTTCTTGTAATGTCATAAATGATCTTCGTAAGTGAAGAAGAGGGGTTGTATAGGGATCCGGGTAGGACATTTTCTCTGTAATAAAGTACACATGGTAGAGATCGATGAGTGTAGAGGTCTGATATTGCAGGATGAGAGGTCCCTTTAGTCTGGGGTCACAATCATCGTTATATATAGAGAGACGGGGTGCTGAATGCGTGACGGTTGATACTGTACTATACAAGATCGTGAATGTGAGATCGAGTAGGCTGTGGACATTGTCCTTGCTCATATAGGTAGGTTACTGGTTGAAGTACCTGTCTAGTAGCATGCTAGTACGAGTATCTACGACTGGGGTTGAAGTCCCTGATGTATATATCCATTAACTATGAGGGTTTTGAATCAAGGATTTGGCTGATTTTGGAACGGCTCTTTGCTGATTATGTAAGCGTTGAATGGTCTCTGTATTCCTTCTATTATGTTCTATTCGCCTCTCATGTCGTAGCGGGCTGATCGTCGTCTGCTCGGTACATTCTTCTGTCCTACTCCTTATCACGTCTGATTGAAGTTCCATTCCTGCATGGTACTTCTCTCTATAACAGGGGGTTGATTGCGCATGGATGGTCACTCTTCTTTCATGGAGATATGGATAGAGTGAAGGAATTCCCTCGTGGGAGGGTAAGCCATTGACTTCGTGATAAGCAAGGAGTGGAAAGGTTGTCGCTGATGTGTGATGTGTCAGTTTTTCTCTAGCTATTCATAAGGCTATGACTGTGGTATAGACTGGATTGGTATCAGATATTTATATTCTCATAATGATAGAACTGGTGAGATAGATGCTTCCTGGCCTTGTTACATCTCTCTGCGTCTTATAACTCTCTCCTACTGTGATGAATCGTCCCTGGTTGTTAAATCTGTCCTGGCTACATTAGAAGTTTTGGTCTCGTCTCAACTGCAATTGATAACGTTTGGTATCCAATCTACATACGTTTTGTCGGTCTCTGCTCTGTTTGCTCTTGAGTGTTATGTGTAATCAAATTCTGATATGTTAGATGCTATATGGTTGATATTGTCTTTATACATGGTGATGCTTTCACAAAAGATAAAGTATTGTTGATTAGATTTATGTTGGGCCATACAGTAATTCGGGGTATAGGTAGTGTCTGGCTGTGTTTTTTTGTGGGTGTTAACAGTTATCAGTGGGGGGCTGGTTTGGGTTGTGTTGAGGTGGAGAGAGGGTTGTCGATGGTTGGGTGTGTGGTCTGCGGTGAGGGTTTGCTTGTCCAGGCGTGCTCGTCATTTTTGCGAAGAGAGAGAGAGAAGAAATTGAACCTAAAATTCAGAAGTTTTTTGACTAGACTTTTTCATTTTGTTAAGTTGGATATAAAATGAATGTATGATTTTATTTGGATTAATGATTGATCTGATATATACATTGGTATATACAAATGATTCATCGTGATTTTTATTGGATATAAATGATTGGTTGACTATTATATTGGATATAAAAATTGATTGATCCTGGATATTATATTTGGATTAAGAATGATTGATGTGATATTTTTGGGTTATGCGACTAAGTTTTTGTTAAAATCGCCTTTGGGTGGATGTGTGGAATGTGTAGATTCCTGGATTTGAGTTAGAACAGTGTCTGTAGTGTGTCCAATTTTAGTAATTGTAAAGCCCAACCAAAACAGTTTTTTTATTTACAGCTATACTGATATATTCCTACAGCCCATAGCGCAATTAGAGAGAGAGAGAGAGAGAGGATGAGGGAGGGAGGAGAGAGAGAGAGAGCGAGAAGAGAGAGAGAAGAGGAGAAGGAGAGAGAGAGAGAGAGAGAAGAGAGAGAGAGAGCGGGAGGCAGAAGAGAGAGAGAGAGAGAGAGAAGAGAGAGAGGAAGAGGAGAGAGAGGAGGAGAGAAGAGAGGAGTGAGAGAGAGGAGAAGGAGAGAGAAGAGAGAGGAGAGGAGAGAGAGAGGAGGGGAGAGATTCGTTACTTGCGTGAACGTGTGTGTTAGTTTGATTCAAACACATAGAATACCATATGAAAAGTTGAAAACTATGTTTTTTAGATTTGTGTTTTTTTACACCTTAAATAGCACTGTATTTGACAATTGTTTTCCAGCCTGAGAGGAGATTCATCTTCCCCATTAATTATTATTATTTTTATTTTTCAATCAATTTATTTTTATAAGCCTTGTACATCAGTAATTCTCGAAGTGCTGTAAGACCAGCTAAACAAAGTTAGTAATGCAGGTGTAGATGACGGTGGCTAGAAATCCCTAGAAAGGCAAAACTAGGGAGAACCCTAGAAGAGGAACCAGGCTTATGAGGGGGATGGCCAGTCTCTTCTGGGCTGTCGGGTGAGATTATACAGATATGAAGATGTTCAAATGTTATAAGTTGACAGCTGGTCCAATATATATGAATATTTTTCAGTTGGTTTTTATGCCGATCATCAGATGTTGAAAAACCACTAGGTCTGGGACGGTAGCGGTTATAACGAGCAGAAGTGAACTGGAATAGCAGCAAGGCAGGCGCGCACTCGGGGACACGGGTCACGGGCGGCAGTTCCGACGATGGTTAGGGCGCCGGTCTTACCTTACGGAGAAAAAGAGGAGATGGAGAATTATGAGAGAGCGATTTCAAAATTTCAGAAATGAAGAAGGATGGTCCAAGATAATAAGGGATAATCTAGTTGGTTTTTCATAGGGATTTAAGAGTTGAAACAGGCAGGTTGTGGATCAGGTAGGGGGTGTTCCCTACAGCAGGCAGAAAAGATGCATGGAATAGCAAGGCAGGCGGACTGGGGACGCAGGAGTCAACGTGCGGTAGTCCCAGCGTTGGTTCTAGGGCTCAGGTCTACCGGACGAAAGAGAGAAGGAGAAATTAGAGAGAGAAGATTTTTCAAAAATGTTCTAAATGACAGCAGTGGTAAATAATAATAGGAATAATTAGTTGGCCTTTTCATAGCAGTATTAAAGAGTTGAAACAGCAGGTATTGGGAAAGGTAAGGGGTTAGTAAACCGAGGCAGAAATGTTGAATGGAATAGCAGAAGGACAGCGGACTGGGGACAGCAAGGTGATCTTATGCCAGGTAGTTCTGAGTTGGTCAGGGTCAGGTTTCAGAGGAAAGAGAGAGAGAGATTAGAGAGAGCATACTAAATTCACACAGGACAGCTGGATACAAGACAGAGAAGTTACTCCAGGTAACAACTGGACCCTAGCCCCGGACAAACTCACTGCAGACATCAAAACTGGGGGCTGAGACAGGGAGCGGTCCAGGGACCCGTGGCCCCGATCCGAAGAACCCCGAAGGGCAAATAGGAAGGATATACCACCATTTGCAAGCAGCGACATAAGGGTATCCTCAACTAATTACAATCCTGAGAACAAGGCGATGTAAGAATAGCCACAAGGTCTCACACAGCTAAACGAAGGGGGGGGGCGCCAACCCAGACAGGGAAGATCACGTCAGATCACTAACTACTAAGTGACGCACCCCTTAGGGAGGCAGAGAGCAAGAGCCAGTGACTCAGCCTGGTAAAGGGTGTAGAGGCAGAGAATTCCAGTGGAGAGAGGGACGCTGGCGAGACAGCAGGGGGTTCGTTGCTCAAGGCTTTCCGTTCCTCACGGACTGGGCAGGCTAACATCATTCTATGCCTAATGAAGGATAGTTTCAGTATGAAAGACTTACGGTTGAGAGAGTATTGCGTTCTCAATGGGTAGGCAGACTGTTTCCATAATGGAGATTATAGGGAAGCGCTGCTCCGGCTGGTTTGCTGTAGAATTTAGGGACATTAGGAGGCCTGCGTTTGTGAGCCGTAGCGTACGTATTGGTTGTACGGAGGACAGTCGGAAGATAGGTAGGAGAAGCCATGTACGGCTTTATAGGTTCAGTAACTTGAAAATAGCG
>NW_019946612.1:21151-23826 GCF_002910315.2 Salvelinus sp. IW2-2015
CTATGTCAATAAATCAAGCTCCCTAAACTATGTCAATAAATCAATCTCCCTAAACTATGTCAATAAATCCAGCTCCCTAACCTGTCAATAAATMCAGCTCCCTAAGCTATGTCAATAAATCCAGCTCCCTAAGCTGTCAATAAATCCAGCACCCTAAGCTATGTCAATAAATCCAGCTCCCTAGCCTGTCAATAAATCAAGCTCCCTAANCTATGTCAATAAATCAAGCTCCCTAAACTATGTCAATAAATCCAGCTCCCTAAACTATGTCAATAAATCAAGCTCGCTAAAATATGTCAATAAATCAATCTCCCTAAACTATGTCAATAAATCCAGCTCCCTAAGCTATGTCAATAAATCCAGCTCCCTAAACTGTCAATAAATCCTAATTAAAACAATTGGGGATGTAGCTAAGTAATATTGTAAATATACTGAACAAAAATTCTGTAAATATACTGAACTAAAATACTGTAAATATACTGAACAAAAATACTGTAAATATACTGAACAAAAATACTGTAGATATACTGAACAAAAATATAAACACAACAAATTAAAATATTTCAGTCAGTTTAAATAAATAAATTAGGCCCTAATTTTGTAATACAGATATGTATCTGTTGGTCATAGATACCTTTAAAAAAAGGTAGGACTTGTGGCTCAGATCCAGTCAGTATCTGGTCTGATCACCATTTGCCTCATGCATTACGACACATCTCCTTCACATAGAGTTGATCAGGCGGTTGATTGTGGCCTGTGGAATGTTGTTCCACTCCTCTTCAATGGCTGTGTGAAGTTGCTTCATATTGGCAGGAACTGGAACATTCTGTCGTACACGTTGATCCAGAGCATCCCAAACATGCTTAACGGTTGACATATCTGGTGAGTATTTAGGCCCTGGAAGAACTGGGACATTTTCAGCTTCCAGGAATTGTGTTCAGATCCTTGCGGAATTGGGCAGTGGATTATCATGCTGAAACATGAGGTGATGGCGGCGGATGAATGGCACGACAATGGGCCTTAGGATCTCGTCATGGTATCTCTGTGCTTTCAAATTGCCACTGATAAAATGTTAATTGTGTTCGTTGACCTAGCTTATGCCTGTCCATACCATAACCCCACCGCCACCATGGGGCACTCTGTTCACAACGTTGACATCAGCAAACAGCTCACCCACACAACGCCATACACGCTGTCTGCCATCTGCCAGGTACAGTTGAAACTGGGATTATTCCGTGAAGTGCACACTTCTCCAACGTGCCAGCGGCCATTGAAGGTGAGCATTTGCCCACTGAAGTCGGTTACGACGCCAAACTGCAGTCAGGTCAAGACCCTGGTGAGGACGAGGAGCACGCAGATGAGCTTCCCTCAGACGGTTTCTGATAGTTTGTGCAGAAATTCTTCGGTTGTGCAAACCCACAGTTTCATCAGCTGTCTGGGTGACTGGTCTCAGATGATCCCGCAGGATGTGGAGGTCCTGGGCTGGCGTGGTTACACGTGGTCTACGTTTGTGAGGCCGGTTGGACGTACTGCCAAATTGTCTAAAACTGCATTGAAGGCTGCTTATGGTAGAAAAATGCACATTCATTCCTTTGGCAACAGCTCTGGTGGACATTTCTGCAGTCAGCACGCCAATTGCACGCTCCCTCAAAACTCGAGACATCTGTGGCATTGTGATGTGCAACAAAACTGCACATTTTAGAGTGGCCTTTTATTGTCCCTAGCACAAGGTGCACCCGTGTAATGATCATGCTGTGTAATCAGCTTCTTGATATGCCACACCTGTCAGGTGGATGGATTATCTTGGAAACGAGAAATGCTCACTAACAGGGATGTAAACTAATCTGTGAACAACATTTTAGATTTTTTTTGATTATTATAGAATGATGATAGAATTTTAGAACTTGCCCATCCAACCCGGAAGCCAGCCGCACCAATGTGTCGGAGGAAACACCGTCCAGCTGGTGAACGAAGTCAGCCCGCAGGCGGCCGGCCCGCCACAAGGAGTCGCTAGAGCGCGATGGGACGAGGAAATCCCGGCCGGCCAAACCCTCCCCTAACCCGGACGACGCTGGGCCAATTGTGCGCCGCCTCATGGGTCTCCCGGTCACGGTCGGCTGTGACACAGCCTGGGATCGAACCCGGGGCTGTAGTTTGACCGCTGAGCCTCTCGGGAGGCCCTCGTATGGAACAGCTCATGAAACCATGAACCAACTCTTTACATGTTGATATTTTTGTTCAGTATATATAAAAAATATTTAAAAAAATTAAAACCCCTCTGGAAATATATTAAAAGTCTGTAGTTAGTTAATGGCTGCTGGGGTACAGTGGGGGATGGGAGGAGAGAGAGGGGAAGGGGATATCATAGTATTGAGTTGTGGTTGTCATGTGCTGCAGGGGCGGACTGGGACCAGAAATCGGCCCAGAAATGTCTAACACACCGGCCCATTTTGTTCCTTGAGGTTACCCCATTATTAGCCAGATAATGATCATTTTGCACAAAAAAAAACCTAAGTTAGACAGGCCCACTGGGCTAAAAATGGACCAGCCCATGTTGCATTTGCCCGAAATGCCAGATGGCCAGTCCGCCCCTGATGTGATGTGTTGTATTGTGTTATGTAGTGGTTATGTGTTGTATTGTGTTATGTAGTGAGTTGTGTTGTATTGTGTTATGT
>NW_019946612.1:23851-29210 GCF_002910315.2 Salvelinus sp. IW2-2015
AGCAACATTAGCCGTGTAGCAACATTGTGGTGGCAACGCGAAAACATTAGCGTGAACAAACGAACATTAGCTGTCAACAACATTAGCGTGAACAAACAACATTAGCGTGAACAACATTAGCGTGCACAAAAACATTAGCGACGTGAACAACATAGCTGTGAACAAACAACATAGCGTGAACAAAACATTAGCGTGAACAAACAACATTAGCGTGAGCAACATTTAGCGTGAGGCAACATTAGTGTGAGCAACATTTGCGTGAGCACAGTTAGCGTGAACAAACATTAGCGCAGTGAACACATTAGCGTGAACAACATTAAGCATGAACAACATACGTGCAACAACATTAGCGTGAACAACATTAGCGTGAACAACAATTAGCGTGGAACAACTTAGCATGAAAAACATTAGAGAACACATTAGCGGAACAACATTACTAGAACAACATTGAACAAACATTAGCATGAACAACATGTACGGAGAACATACGAGATTAGCCATGAACAAAACTAACATACATAGTGTGAACAAACATTACGTGAAACAACATTAGCGTGAAACAAACAACATTAGCGTGAACAAACAAACATTAGCGTGAACACAGTAGGTGAACAAACAACATTAGCGTGAACAAACACTAGCGTGAACAAACAACATGCGTGAAACAACAACATTAGCGTAACAAACAACATTAGTCGTGACAACAACAGTGAAACAAACCATTACCGTGAAACCAAAACGAACAATTAGCGTGAAACAAAACAACATTAGCGTGAACCAAACAAACAGCTTAGACCAAAACAACATAGCGGTGAACAAACAACATTAGCGTGAAAACAAGGCGGAACCACCATAGCGTGAACAAACAACATTACGTGAACAACAAACATAGCCGTGAACAAACACCGATAGCCGGAACAAATAACATTTAGCGTGAACAACAACAACATTAGCCGTCGAACAAACCACAGTGGGAATCCTTTTTTCGCTTTTAAAAAAGTCCCCCAATTGAAACTGATGCAAACGGAGGAAAATAGTGGAATCATTCAACCACAATTCGACGAGATAATTGATAAACAACGTTGGAACATTGTTATATAAATTCAAACAAAACAATGAATTGTTAAATTTTGACACGACAACAAAACAAAACGTCTGTAATGTATAAACTCAGGAATTCATTGGGGGCAAACTTCTATTGCAATGTACAAGCAGGACTCACCTTTATAGAGAGAGATGACAAGCAGGGGACTTCACCTTTATAGAGAGATGTACATTCAGGGACTTCACCTGTTATAGAGAGGATGTACATTCAGGGACTTCACCTGTTATAGAGAGATGTACGATTCAGGACTTCACCTGTTTATAGAGAGATAGTACAAGCAGGACTTCACCTGTTATTAGAAGAATGTAACAAGCAGGACTTTCAACCTTTATAGAGAGAGGACAAGCAGGACTTCACCTGTATAGAGAGATGTACATCAGGACTTCACCTGTTAAGAGAAGATGTACATCAGGGACTTCACCTGTTATAGAGAGATGTACAAGCAGGGACTTCACCTGTTATAAGAGATGTACACGGGGACTTCACCTGTTATAGAGAGATGTACAGCAGGGACTTCACCTGTTAGAGAGAGATGTACAGCAGGGACTTCACCTTTTATAGAGAGATGTATAGCAGGACTTCACCTGTTAGAGAGAGATGTACAAGCAGGACTTCACCTGTTATAGAAAGATGTACAAGCAGGGACTTCACCTGTTATAGAGAGATGTATAGCAGGGACTTCACCTGTTAGAGAGAGATGTACAAGCAGGGACTTCACCTGTTATAGAGGAGATGTACAGCAGGACTTCACCTGTTATAGAGAATGTATAGCAGGGACTTCACCTGTTATAGAGAGAATGTACATCAGGGACTTCACCTGTTATAGAGAGATGACAGCAGGACTTCACCTGTTATAGAGAGATGTACAGCAGGGACTCACCTGTTATAGAGAATGTACTGCAGGACTTCACCTGTTATAGAGAGAACATCAGGACTCACCTGTTATTAGAGAGATGTTTACGCAGGGACTTCAACCTGTTAAGCAGAGATTGACACGGACTTCACCTCGTTATAGAGAATTGTACATCAGGGACTTCACCTGTTTAGAGAGATGTACAGCAGGGGACTTCACCTGTTAAGAGAGAGTGTACAGCAGGGACTTCACACGTTTATAGAGAGATGTACGTGCAGGACTTCACCTGTTGATAGAGAGATGACAGCAGGACTTCAAGCCTTTATAGGAGAATGTACAGCAGGACTTCATCCTGTTAGACAGAGATTGTACAGCAGGCGACGTTCACCTGTTATATAGAGAGTGTACATCAGGACTTCACCTTGTTTATAGAGAGTATGTACAGCAGCGGACATTTCACCTGTTGTTATAGAAGGATGTACATGCAGGGACTTCACCTGTTATAGAGAGATTACTGACTTCACCCTGTTTATAGAGAGTATGTTACAAGCAGGAACTTCACCTGTTAAGAGAGAGATGTACAGCAGGACTTCACCTGTTATAGAGAGAGTTACTACGATTCACCTGTTATGAGAGATTTACTGACTGTCACCTGTTATAGCAGAGAGTACAAGCAGGGACTTTCACCTTATAGAGAATGTACAGCAGCGGACTTCACGTAGTTAGAGAGAATGTACAAAGCAGGGACTCACCGGTATAGAGAGATGTACTGACTTCACCTTTATAGAGAGATGACACAGACGGTTAGAGTTATTAGCAGAGCAGTTAACACAGGTTCAATGAGACAGTGGACTCTTAGTGGTGAACCGATAGGACTGAGGCTGTCAGAGTACTAACATCATCATCTTCGAAAATGACCTAAGTTCAATCTTGTCTCTCTCTTCCTCTCTCTCTCTCTCTGTCCTTCTGTCTCTCTCTCTGTCTCTCGTGTCTCTCTGTCGTCTCTGTCTCTCATGTCTCTACTCTCTCCTCTCTGTCTCTATCTCTCTCCTCTCTTGTCTCTCTGTCTCTCTCTCTCTGTCTCTATCTTCTTCTCTGTCTCGCTGTCTCTCTCTCTTCTCTGCTCTCTCTCTCGTTCTCTCATGTCCTCTATCTCTTTTTTCTCTGCAGTCTTTGTCATGAGTTGTTAGGGAGGATAAGAGAATGAGGAACTCACTGCTCCCACCAAGAAGGGTCTATAATGGATGTCAAGCTCAACCGCAACTCAACCGCAACCAGATCTGGACAAGTAGAGACAATTCCAAAACTCATCTCTCAAACCGCACATCGAATCTGCTCCGAAAACTCGACCTACATGGACCGTCCCATAGGCTCAGTGACACCCCCCATTATCCTTAAAAGGAAAACTCCGCCCGCAAAAAAATTATATGGGTTGGTGGTTTGTTTCATGTGTGATACAGCTCCAAAATGTTTTGCATGTTAGCAATCAAGTTCTCAAAGATTATAGAGCTCTTTTTTTTTTTTTTATAATATATTAAATACAGCGATAGACTATTCCATCCATACCAGTTGTATTTCTGTACTGGTCATTTAGCCCAGGAATGCTACACACAGCTGATTTCAAGAATAACCCAACTCATCATCAAGCTTTGAATTATTTTAAAATCAGCGGTTTTAATTTCTTAAAAACCTAAAGGTGTGCACCCCTGGGCCCCAGATCCGAGTTTGTGGATAAGCCCCCTTGCTACTACTTACTCCATTGACCATTCCTACTCAACTCTGGTGACCCGTCTGCTCTTACTCAACTCTAGTGGTGCCTCTTGCTCTAACTCCTATCGGACCCCTGTCTTACTCAAACGTCTATGGTGACCCTGCTACTACTCAACTCTATATGGTTGACCCGCTGCTCTTACTCAACTCTATGGGACCCCTGCTCTCACATAACTCGATTGGTGACCCCCTGCTCATACTCAGACTCATTATGGTGACCCCCTGCTCTACTCAACTCTATGTGACCCCTGCACACACTAGTGCCCTGCTTACTCAACTCTGATTGGTGACCCTGCTCTAACTAACTCTTGGTGACCGTGTCTGACTCACCTATGGCTGCTCTACTCCAAACTCTATGGGACCCCTGCTCTACTCAAACTCTTATGGTGACCCCTGCTCTTACTCAACTCTATGGTGGACCCTGCTCTACTCAACTCTAGTGGGACCCCTGCCTACTCAACTCTATGGTGACCCCGGCTCTACTCAACTCTATGGTGACCCCTGCTCTACTCCAACCTATGGGTAACCCCTGCTCTACTCGAACTCTATGGTGACCCCGCTCTACTCCAACTCTATGCTTCACTAAACTCTGCCTCTACTCCACAGACATGACTGCAATATGACAACAATACTCAGCATTACACAACTGAACAACATAATACTTCATCACAACCAAATCATAACCACTACATAACACACATACAACATCACAACAAAAACAAAAACCACTACATTAACACAATACAACATCACAAACAAAAGCACAACACATAACCATACATAACACAATACAATACATCATCACAACCAAACTCATAAACCACTACATAACACAATCAAACAAATAAAGCAATCACACCAACCTACACATACAACACAACTCACTACATATAGAGCAGGGGTCACCATAGAGTTGAGTAGAGCAGGGGGTTTCCCAAACTCGGTCCTGGGACCCAGGGTGCACCTTTAGGTTTTTAGAATTAAAACCGCTGATTTAAATAATCAAAGCTTGATGATGAGTTGGTTATTTAAATCAGCTGTGTAGTTCCTGGGCAAACATACAGAAATACAACTGGTATGATAGATTCTATCGGCTGTATTTCTATATATATATAAAAAAAAAAAAAGTTATACATCTTGAAAACTTGATTGCTAACATGCAAAACATTTTGGGACTGTATCATTAATGAAACAAACACCAACATATATTTTTTTTGCGGGGCGGAGTTTTCCTTTAAGGGATAACGGGGTGTGTCACTGAGCTATGGGGCGGAGTTTTCCTTTAAGGGATAACGGGGTGTGTCACTGAGCTATGGGGCGGAGTTTTCCTTTAAGGGATAATGGGGTGTGTCACTGAGCTATGGGACGGAGTTTTCCTTTAAGGGATAATGGGGTGTGTCACTGAGCTATGGGACGGTCCATGTAGTCGAGTTTCAGGAGAGATTCGATGCGGTTGAGATGAGTTTGAATTGTCTCTACTTGTCCAGATCTGGTTGCGGTTGAGTTGCGGTTGAGTTGACATCCATTATAGACCCTTCTTGGTGGGAGCAGTGAGTTTCCTCATTCCTCTTATCCTCCCTAACAACTCACTGACAAAGACCTGCAGAGAAAAAGAGATAGAGACAGAGAGA
>NW_019946613.1:0-3444 GCF_002910315.2 Salvelinus sp. IW2-2015
AACAAATGAGCATCTAAGCAGAGCGTCTATCAATTAGTAACAGCTCATGATCTTTATGTGTGGAGGAGGAGGAGGAGTGGAAGACTTGAAGAAGGTATTCTAACGAACCTGCATTTTCATTACCCTCCTCCCCTCTTCTTCCCCCTCGGTCTTCTCTTCCCTCCTCCTCCTCCTCTCCCTCCCCCTCTCCTATCCCTCCTCCTCCTCTACTTCTGATGGGTAGTCCCTAACGCCCAGGGGTTATGTGTCCCAGGACCAGCTTGCTTAGGGGAATCTTACCCAGATTTATCTCTCTGTAGGTGTTGGATTTGTTATGGAAGGTTTGGGAATCGCTTCCTTTTAGGTGGTTGTAGAATTGATCATCTCTTTTCAGGATTTTGATAATTAGTGGGTATCGGCCTAAATCTGCTCTGCATGCATTATTTGGTGTTTTATGTTGTACACGTATAATATTTTTGCAGAATTCTGCATGCAGCGTCTCCATTTGGTGTTTGGCCCACTTTGTGAATTTTTGGTTGGTGAGCAGACCACAGACCTCACAACCGTAAAGGGCAATGTGTTCTATAACCGATTCAAGTATATTTTTTCTTAGATCCTAATTGGTATGTCGAATTTTATGTTCCTTTTGATGGTATAGAATGCCCTTCTTGCCTTGTCTCTCAGATCACTCACAGCTCTGTGGAAGTTACCTGTGGCGCTGATGTTTAGGCCGAGGTATGTATAGATTGAGTGCTTTTAGGCAAAGGTGTCTAGATGGAATTTGTATTTGTGGTCCTAGCAACTGGACCTTTTTTGGAACACCATTATTTGGTAGGCACTCCTTGATTGGGGACAGAAGTACCAGATCATCAGCAAACAGTAGACATTCTACTTCAGATTCTAGTAGGGTGAGGCTGGGTGCTGCAGACTGTTCTAGTGCCCTCGCCAATTCGTTGATATGTTGAAGAGGGTGGGGCTTAAGCTGCATCCCTGTCTCACACCATGGCCCTGTAGAGAGAAATGTGTGTATTTTTAGCCCAATTTTAACCTCACACTCACAGTTTGCGTACATGGATTTTATAATGTTGTATTTTTACCTCCCAACACCACTTTCCATTAATTTGTATAGCAGGCCCTCATGCCAAATTGAGTCGAAAGCTTTTTTGGAATCAACAAAGCATGAGAAGACTTTGCCTTTGTTTTGGTTTGTTTGTTTGTCAATTAGGGTGTGCAGGGTGAATACGTGGTCTGTCGTACGATAATTTGGTAAAAAGACAATTTGTCATTTGCTCGGTACATTGTTTTCACTGAGGAAATGTACGAGTCTGCTGTTAATGATAATGCAGAGGATTTTCCCAAGGTTGCTGTTGATGCATATCCCACGGTAGTTATTGGGGTCAAATTTGTCTCCACTTTTGTGGATTGGGGTGATCAGTCCTTGGTTCCAAATATTGGGGAAGAAGCCAGAGCTGAGGATGATGTTAAAGAGTTTTAGTATAGCCAATTGGAATTTGTGGTCTGTATATTTGATAATTTAATTTAGGATACCATCAAAACCACAGGCCTTTTGGGGTTGGAGGGTTTGTATTTTGTCCTGTAGTTCCTTCAAGGTAACTGGAGAATCCAGTGGGTTCTGGTAGACTGTAATAGTTGATTCTAAGATTTGTATTTGATCATGTATATGTTTTTGCCGTTTGTTCTTTATTATAGAGCCAAAAATAATGGAGAAGTGGTTCACCCATACATCTCCGTTTTGGATAGATACAGTTGAAGTCGGAAGTTTACATACAACCTTAGCCAAATACATTTAAACTCAGTTTTTCACAATTCCTGACATTTAATCCTAGTAAAAATTCCTTGTCTTAGGTCAGTTAGGATCACCACTTTATTTTAAGAATGTGAAATGTCAGAATAATAGTAGAGAGAATGATTTATTTCAGCTTTTATTTCTTTCATCACATTCCCAGTGGGTCAGAAGTTTACATACACTCAATTAGTATTTGGTATCATTGCCTTTAAATTGTTTAACTTGGGTAAAATGTTTCGGGTAGCCTTCCACAAACTTCCCACAAAATGTTTCAGTTCTGCCCACACATTTTCTATAGGATTGAGGTCAGGGCTTTGTGATGGCCATTCCAACACCTTGACTTTGTTTGATAGCAGTTCTATTTTTGTTTCATCCGACGAGAGGACATTTCTCCAAAAAGTACAATCTTTGTCCCCATGTGCAGTTGCAAACCGTAGTCTGGCATTTTTATGGCGGTTTTGGAGCAGTGGCTTCTTCCTTGCTGAGTGGCCTTTCAGGTTGTCGATATAGGACTCGTTTTACTGTGGATATAGATACTTTTGTACCTGTTTCTTCCAGCATCTTCACAGAGTCCTTTGCTGTTGTTCTGGGATTGATTTGCACTTCTCGCACCAAAGTACTTTCATCTCTAGGAGACAGAACGCATCTCCTTCCTGAGCGGTATGTTTGCCGCGTGGTCCTATGGTGTTTATACTTGCGTACTATTGTTTGTACAGATGAACGTGGTACCTTCAGGCGTTTGGAAATTGCTCCCAAGGATGATCCAGACTTGTGGAGGGCTACAATTTTTTTCCTGAGGTCTTGGCTGATTTCTTTAGATTTTTCCATGATGTCAAGCAAAGAGGCACTGAGTTTGAAGGTAGGCCTTGAATTACATCCACAGGTACACCTCCAATCGACTCAAATTATGTCAATTAGCCTATCAGAAGCTTCTAATGCCATGACATAATTTTGTGGAATTTTCCAAGCTGTTTAAAGGCACAGTCAACTTAGTGTATGTAAACTTCTGACCCACTGGAATTGTGATATAGTGAATTATAAGTAAAATAATCTATCTGTAAACATTTGTTGGAAAAATGACTTGTGTCATGCATAAAGTAGATGTCCTAACCGACTTGCCAAAACTATAGTTTGTTGACAACAAATTAGTGGAGTGGTTGAAAAATGAGTTTTATTGACTCCAACCTAAGTGTATGTAAACTTCCGACTTCAACTGTACCTCTTCGTGTTTTTTGTTAAGTGTTTTCCAATGTTCGCAGAATTGGTTAGAGTCTATGGATTCTTCAATTACATTGAGCTGATTTCTGACGTGCTGTTCCTTCTTTTTCCGAAGAGTATTTCTGTATTGTTTTAATGATTCACCATAGTGAAGGCGTAGACTCAGGTTTTCAGTTGGATAAGTTCGCAATTTAATTTATTCATTTTTCATCAAACCATTTGTCATTAATTTTCTTAGGTTGATTTTTTTTTATTTGATAGAGAAGCTGGGAGGTCAAATATACTGTTTCGGTTTTCTACTGCCAGGGGTCTCTCTCGTCACTCACTCTCCTCGCCCGCTCTCCTCGCCCGCTCTCCTCGCTCGCTCTCCTCGCCCGCTCTCCTCGCCCGCTCTCCTCACCCACTCACTCTCCTCACCCACTCACTCTCCTCACCCACTC
>NW_019946613.1:5612-20504 GCF_002910315.2 Salvelinus sp. IW2-2015
CTACCCCCCCCCCCCCCCCCATCTACCAATAAGTGCCCTTATGCAAGGCATTTGGAAAACCTCCCTTTTGTTGTGGTTGAATCTGTGTTTTGAAATTCACTGCTCGACTAAGGGACCTTACAGATAATTGTATGTGTGGGGTACAGAGATGAGGTAGTCAATTCAAAAAACCATGTTAAATACTTTTGGTAGATGATGCAACTTATTATGTGACTTGTTAAGCACATTTTACTCCTGAACTTATTTTGACAAAGGGTTGAATACTTATTGGCTCAACGACGTTTCAGCTTTTCATTTTTTATTAATTCGTAGGAAAGTCGTAAAAAACATAGTTCCGCTTTGACATTACGGGGGTATTTATGTTTGGTCAACATGTGGCTAAAAGTCAAGAGGTGTGATTCTTCTGGAAGGACGAATAGGGGGGGAAATTGACATTGAATATCCCTTTGAGCATGGTAAAGTTATTAATTACACTTTGGATGGTGTATCAATACACCCAGTCACTACAAAGATACAGGCTTCCTTCCTAACTCAGTTGCCGGTGAGGAAGGAAACCGCTCAGGGCTTTCACCATGAGGCTAATGGTGACTTTTAAAACAGTTACAGAGTTTAATGGCAGTGATATGAGAAAACTGAGGATGGATCAAACATTGTAGTTACTCCACAATACTAACCTAATTGACAGCGTGAAAAGAAACCTATACAGAATAAAAATATTCCCAAACATACGTCCTGTTTGCAACAAGGCACTAAAGTAATACTGCAAAACATGTGGCAAAAGAATCCAATACAACACATTACTGAGTACCATTCTCCATATTTTCAAGCATAGTGGTGGCTGCATCATGTTATGGGTATGCTTGTAATCGTTAAGGACTGGGGAGTTTTTCAGGATAAAAAAGAAACGGAATGGAACTAAGCACAGAATAAAACCTGGTTCAGTCTGCTTTCCACCAGACACTGGGAGATGAATTCACATTTCAGCAGTACAATAACCTAAAACACAAGGCCAAATGTTCACTGGAGTTGCTTACCAAGATGACAGTGAATGTTCCTGAGTGGCTGAATCTGCTTGAAGAATAAAAAATATAAAAAATAAATGGGCAAATATTGTACAATCCAGGTGTGGAAACTTCTTAGATAGAGACTTATACAGAAAGACTCACATCTGTAATCACGGCCAAAGGTGATTCTAGCATGCATGTACTTTCTGAAGGCAATGTAAAGCAATGTGAGTGTTAGGGTTAGGGTTAGGGAGGGAAAAAGCAATGTGAGTGTATCCACTACCACTATGCTCTCTTCCTCTCCAGTTGTAGGCCTGGCTATGCTTTGCTGTATTGAACAAAGCCAACTCCATCTCTGTCTCAACACGCAAGAAAATAATATTTTGGGGGTAAAAATAAATCACAAGTCACGACTTGTCTCCAATGTTCATGGAAGCAGAGAGACCAACAGGCCTGAGTCACGACTTGTCTCCAGTGTTCATGGAAGCAGAGAGACCGACGTGCCTGAGTCACGACTTGTCTCCAGTGTTCATGGAAGCAGAGAGACCGACGGGCCTGAGTCACGACTTGTCTCCAGTGTTCATGGAAGCAGAGAGACCACGGGCCTTTGAAAACTCCACACAATGCTGCTATGCTCTCCTCTCCTACCCTCTACACATCCTCTCCTCTTCTCCTCCCCTCCTCTCCTCTCCTCTACCCTTCCTCTCCTCTCCTCCACCCTTCCTCTTCTCCACCCTTCCTCTCCTCTCCTTCTCTCTTCCACCCTTACCTCTCCTCCCTCCTCTTCCACCCTTCCTCGCCTCCCTCCCTCTCTTCCACCCTGCCCCTCCTCTCCCTCCTAATCCTTTCCTCACCCGTCCTCCACCCTCTCCTCCTCTCCTCTCCTCTACCTTCCTCGCCTCCCTCCCTCTCTTCCACCCTTCCTCTCCTCTCCCTTCCCTTCTCTTCCTCACCCGTCCTCCACGCCTCTCCTCCTCCCTATAGCTAGTGCCTAGAAGACCATGTCAACACGCTGTGTGTTTAGACAGGTCAGGCCAGGCCTAGGAGAGGTAGAATCACATTGATTTACTGAGTCAGTGTCTTCCTCTATTGGAGGAGTCCCTTCCCTCTGTCCCTCTACTCAACATGTGGTAGAGTAGAGGGGACTAGTACCCACACTCTCACCTACAGTACCACACTCTACCAAACAGTACCCTCACTCCCACTACAGATTCACAGACACACAACCTAGAAACACCAAACATGGTAGCTTAGGTTAAGGTCAAGTTGTTAGAATGGTAGTACGAAGCACTATTAATCAGGATAGGTAATAAGCAGAGTAGCAGCAGGGGCGTGAACAGTGTGAAGGAGTGTGAAAAAATGTGTATTGTTTGAGTGTGTGTGTGTGTGTGTGGTGTGTGTGTGTGTGTGTGTGTGTGTGTGTGGTGTGGTGTGTGGTGTGTGGTGTGTGTGTGTGTGTGTGTGTGTGTGTGTGAATGAATGAATGACATTTTTATTTGTGTCAAATCACCAGTTGGTAACCCTTATGGGATTTATTGACACAAACAAACATTACAAAAATTCACTATGGCAATTAGATGATAATTCTTCCTTCAGAGAGTGTGAGTGTGAGTGTGCGTGTGCGTGTGCGTGTGCGTGTGCGTGTGTGTGTGTGTGTATATAGAGTCCAGTGAGTGCACATAGTGCCTGTGCATAAAAAATAAGGAAGAATTATAATAAAATATGGGTCAATGTAAATAGTCCTGGTGGCCATTTTATTAAACGTTCAGCTGTCTTATGGCTTGGAGGTAGAAGTTGTTAATGAGCCTTTTAGTTCTGCTTGCCGTGCATAGAGAACAGTCCACGACTAGGCTGGAGTCTTTGACCATTTTTAGGACCTTCCTCTGACACCACCTGGTATAGAAGTCCTGGATGGCAGGAAGCTTGGCCCCAGTCATGTACTGGGCCGTACACACTACCAACTGTAGTGCTTTGCGGTCGGATGCCAAGTAGTTGTCATACCAGGCGGTGATGCATCCGGTCAAGATGCTCTCAACGGCGCAGCTATATAACTTTTTAAGGATCTGACGGCACATGCTAACTGTTTATCGTCCCCTCTTCACGACTGTGTTTGGACCACGATAGGTCCTTAGTGATGTGGACACTGAGGAACTTGAAGTTCTCGACCCGCTCCACTACAGCCCCGTCGATGTGAATGGGGGCGTGTTCGACCCTCTGTTTCCTGTAGTCTGCAATCAGCTCCTTTGTTTTGCTGACATTAAAGGATAGGTTGTTGACCTGGCACCACACCGTCAATTCTCTGACCTCCGCCCTATAGGCTGCTTCATTGTCGTCGGTGATCAGTCCTACCATTGTTGTGTTGCTTGGCCACACAGTCTTGGGTGAACAGGGAGCAAAGGAGGGGACAAAGTACACACCCCTGAGGGGCCCCAGTGTTAAGGATCAGCGTGGCAGATGTGTTGTTTTCTACTCTTACCACCTGGGGGGACGGCCCGTAAGGAAGTCCAGGATCCAGTTGCAGAGGGAAGTGTTTAATCCCAGGGTCCTTAGCTTTCACGTCGATAGGATAGTCTCGAACGGAGCTTGTCCCGTTTATTCTCCAGTGATTGCACGTTCGCCAATAGAACGGAGGGTAGAGGAGGTGTATCGTCGCAGTCTCGGCAGGTATCTATAACGCCCCCTTTTTCTTGTCCATGTGTCAGGGATTTGGGCCTGGTCCGGGATGAGCAGTATTTCCTTCGTCTCCCGATTCAGTTGAAGTATTTCTGGACCGCAACACACACACACACACACACACACACATCACACGAACACACACACACACAACACACATCACATTCTGACATGGTTATCACACACACATCACCCACACACACACACACTGTGCTGAACAATGGCAGGATGACATAGTCCCTGACAGGCCAGTAACAGCGACAGGAGAAGTACTGCTTCAACAGAAAAACAATCAACTGTCTCTCCCTCCCTCCTTCTTCCTCTGCCTCCCACACTTTATGTGTTTTGGCACCTCTTGTATTTTATGACTCAAAAGGGTGAACAGTCAAACATTTAGAAGCAGAGCAGGAGAGAGTACACACTTGATGGAAGGCAGGGAACAAAAGAGAGCGATGGAGCGAGAGAGACAACCCCCCCCCATTTTATGGTTGTCGTGTAAAAATGATGGCTCACACATAACAAATACACTATATATACAAAAGTATGTGGACACCCCATCAAATTAGTGGATTCGGCTACTTCAGCCACACCCGCTGCTGATAGGTGTACAAAACCAATTAAACAGCCATGTAATCTCCATAGACAAACATTGGCAATAGAATGAAGAGCTCAGTGACTTTCAACTTGGCACCGTCACAGGATGCCACCTTTCCAACAAGTCAGTTTGTCAAATTTCTACCCTGCTAGAGCTTCCCCGGTCAACTGTAAGTGTTGTTATTGTGAAGTGGAAACATCAAGGAGCAACAACGGCTCAGCCGTGAAGTGGTAGGCCACACAAGCTCCGAGAACAGGAAACGCTGAAGCGCATTTTGCGTAAAAATCGCCTGTCCTCGGTTGCAACACTCACTACTGAGTTCCAAACTGCCCCTGGAAGCAACACCAGAACAAGAAATGTTTGTCGGGAGCTTCATGAAATGGGTTTCCATGGCCGAGCAGCCTCACAGAAGCCTAAGATCATCATACACAATGCCAAGGTTCAGCTGGAGTGGTGTGAAGCTCGCCGCCATTGGACTCTGAAGCAGTGGAAACGCGTTCTCTGGAGTTATGAATCACACTTCATCATCTGGCAGTCCGACGGATAAATCTGGGTTTGGCGGATGCCAGAAGAACGCAACCTGCCCCAATACATGGTGCCAACTGTACATTGTGGTGGAGGAGGAATAATGGTCTGGAGCTGTTTTTCATGGTTCGGGCCCTTAGTTCCAGTGAAGGGAAATCTTAACGCTACAGCATACAATGACATTCTAGACCATTCTGTGTTTCTAACATTGTGGCAACTGTTTGGGGAAAGCCCTTTCCTGTTTCAGCATGACAATGCCCCTGTGCACAAAGCGAGGTCCATACAGAAATGGTTTGTCGAGATCGGTGTGGAAGAACTTGACTGGCCTGCACAGAACCCTGACCTCAATCCCATCGAACACCTTTGGTATGAATTGGAATACCGACTGCGAGCCAGGCCTAATCGGCCAACAATACTAATGCTTTTGTGGCTGAATGGAAGCAAATCCCCACAGCAATGTTCCAAAAAAAAAGCCTTCCCAGAAGAGTGGAGGCTGTTATAGCAGCAAAGGGGAGACCAACTCCATATTAATGCCCATGACTTTGGAATGAGATGTTTGACGAGCAGGTGTCCACATCCTGTCGGTCATGTAGTGTACGTGTTTGGTAAAGAAGACGCCAAACTAGTTCCTCTGCCAAAAATGATGTGGCGTAAGTTCATGGGGTGAAAAAACCTACAAAATCTCCTACTACTGTCTGCATCCCAAATAGCACCCTTTTCCTATATAGTGCACTACTTTAGACCAGAGCCATATGGCACCCTATTCCCTATATAGTGCACTGCTTTAGAACAGAGCCTCAGGGCCATGGACAAAAGTAGTGCACTACAAAGGGAATAGGGTGCCATAGGGCTCTGGACAAAAGTAGTGCACTACATAGGGAATATGGTGACATTTGGGACACAACCACTGTGTTCTTGACGTGTTCAGAGCAGGACTTTAGGAAGCTTTCCTGCTGTGTTATTGATGTGTTCAGAGCAGGACTTTAGGAAGCTTTCCTGCTGTGGTTATTTGATTGGTTCAGAGCAGGACTTTAGGAAGCTTTCCTGCTGTGTTATTGATGTGTTCAGAGCAGGACTTTAGGAAGCTTTCCTGCTGTGTTATTGATGTGTTCAGAGCGGACTTTAGGAAGCTTTCCTGCTGTGTTATTGACGTGTTCAGAGCAGGACTTTAGGAAGCTTTCCTGCTGTGTTATTGATGGTTCAGAGCAGGGACTTTAGGAAGCTTTCCTGCTGTGTTATTGATGTGTTCAGAGCCGGACTTTAGGAAGCTTTCCTGCTGTTTATTTGATGTGTTCAGAGCCGGACTTTAGGAAGCTTTCCTGCTGTGTTATTGACGTGTTCAGAGGCAGGACTTTAGGAAGCTTTCCTGCTGTGTTATTGATGTGTTCAGAGCAGGACTTTAGGAAGCTTCCTGCTGTGTTATTGATGTGTTCAGAGCAGGACTTTAGGAAGCTTTCCTGCTGTGTTTATTGACGTGTTCAGAGCAAGACTTTAGAAGCTTTCCTGCTGTGTTATTTGATGTTCAAGCCGGACTTTAGGAAGCTTTCCTGCTGTGTTATTGACGTGTTCAGAGCAGGACTTTAGGAAGCTTTCCTGCTGTGTTATTGACGTGTTCAGAGCCGGACTTTAGGAAGCTTTGCTTCTCTTATCAATCATTCATTAGAAGGCCAGCATCCCAGAGTCGCCTCCTCACTGTTGACGTTGAGACTGGTGTTTTGCAGGTACTATATAATGAAGCTGACAGTTGAGGACTTGTGAGGCGTCTGTTTCTCAAGCTAGACACTCTAATGTACTTGCCCTCTTGCTCAGCTGTGCACCGGGGCCTCCCACTCCTCTTTCTATTCTGGTTAGAGCCAGTTTGTGCTGCTCTGTGAAGGGGGAAGTACACAGTGTTGTACAGGAGTTTGGTTTATTGGCAATGTCTCGCATGGAATAGCCTTAATTTCTCAGAACAAGAACAGATTGACGAGTTTCAATATAAAGTTTTTTGTTTCTGGCCATTTTGAGCCTGTAATCGAACACTCAAATGCTGATGCTCCAGATACTCAACTAGTCTAAAAGAAGGACAGTTTTATTCCTTCTTTAATCAGCACAACAGTTTTCAGCTGTGCTAACATAATATCAAAAGGGTTTTCTAATGTTCAATTGGCCTTTTAAAATTATAAACTTGGATTAGCTAACACAACGTGCCATTGGAACACAGGAGTGATGCTTGCTGATAATGGGCCTCTGTACGCCTATGTAGATATTACATTTTAAAAAATCTGCCGTTTCCAGCTACAATAGTCATTTACAACATTAACATTGTCTACACTGTATTTCTGATCCATTTTATGTTATTTTAATGGAGAATTTGTTTTGCTTTTCTTTCAAAAACAAGGACATTTCTAAGTCACCCCAAACTTTGAATGGTAGTGTACATACAGTACACACAGCATCCGTTTGGACACACCTACTCATTCAAGGGTTTTTCTTAATTTTTTACTATTTTCTACATTGTAGAATAATAGTGAAGACAGTAAAACTATGAAAAAACACATATGGAATCATGTAGTAACCAAAAAAGTGTTAAACAAATCCAAATATATTCTATATTTGAGATTCTTCAAATAGCCACCCTTTGCCTTGATGACAGTTTTGCACATTCTTGGCACTCTCTCAACCAGCTTCATGAGTTAGTCACCTGGAATGCATTTCAATTAACAGGTGTGCTTTGTTAAAAGTTAATTTGTGGAATTTCTTTCCTTCTTTTAATGCGACTGAGCCAATCAGTTGAGTTGCGACAAGGTAGGGGTGGTATACAAAATATAGACCTATTTGGTAAAAGACCAAGTCCATATTATGGCAAGAACAGCTTCAAATAAGCAAAGAGAATTGACAGTCCATCATAACTTTAAGATATGAAGGTCAGTCAATCCGGAAAATTTCAAGAACTATGAAAGTTTCTTCAAGTACAGTCGCAAAAACCATCAAGCTCTATGATGAAACTGGCTCTCATGAGGACCGCCACAGGAATGGAAGACCCAGAGTTACTGCTGCAGAGGATAAGTTCATTAGAGTTACCAGCCTCAGAAATTGCAGCCCAAATAAATGCTTCACAGAGTTCAAGTAACAGACACATCTCACCATCAACTTTTCAGAGTAGAGGTTGACCGACTATGATTTTTCAACGCCGATACCGACACCGATTATTGGAGGACAAAAAAAGCCGATACCGATTAAATCGGACGATTTTTGTTATTTCTTTGTAATAATGACAATTTCAACAATACTGAATGAACACTTATTTTAACTTAATATAATACATCAATAAAATCAATTTAGCCTCAAATAAATAAAACATGTTCAATTTGGTTTAAATAATGCAAAAACAAAGTGTTGGAGAAGAAAGTAAAAGTGCAATATGTGCCATGTAAAACAGCTAACGTTTAAGTTCCTTGCTCAGAACATGAGAACATCTGAAAGCTGGTGGTTCCTTTTAGCATGAGTCTTCAATATTCCCAGGTAAGAAGTTTTAGGTTGTAGTTATTATAGGAATTATAGGACTATATCTCTCTATACAATTTGTATTTCATATACCTTTGACTATTGGATGTTCTTATAGGCACTTTAGTATTGCCAGTGCAACACTATAGCTTCCGTCCCTCTCCTCGCCCCTACCTGGGCTCGAACCAGGAACACATCGACAACAGCCACCCTCGAAGCAGCGTTACCCATGCAGAGCAAGGGGAACAACTACTCCAAGTCTCAGGGCGAGTGACATCACCGATTGAAACGCTTTTAGCGCACGCTAACTAGCCAGCCATTTCACATCGGTTACACCAGCCTAAACTCGGGAGTTGATAGGCTTGAAGTCATTAACAGCTCAATGCTTGAAGCACAGCGAAGAGCTGCTGGCAAACGCACGAAAGTGCTGTTTGAATGAATGCTTACGAGCCTGCTGCTGCCTACCATCGCTCAGTCAGACGGCTCTATCAAATCATAGACTTAATTATAACATAATAACACACAGAAATACGAGCCTTTGGTCATTGATATGGTCGAATCCGGAAACTATCATTTCAAAAACAAAAAGTTTATTCTTTCAGTGAAATACGGAACCGTTCCGTATTTTATCTAACGGATGGCATCCCTAAGTCTAAATATTCCTGTTACATTGCACACCCTTCAATGTTATGTCATAATTATGTACAATTCTGGCAAATTAATTACGGTCTTTGTTAGGAAGAAATGGTCTTCACACAGTTCGCAACGAGCCAGGCGGCCCAAACTGCTGCATATACCCTGACTGCTTGCACGGAACGCAAGAGAAGTGACACAATTTCCCTAGTTATAAGAAATTCATGTTAGCAGCCAATATTAACTAAATATGCAGGTTTAAAAATATATACTTGTGTATTGATTTTAAAGAAAGGCATTGATGTTTATGGTTAGGTACACATTGGTGCAAMGACARTGCTTTTTCCGCGAATGCGCTTGTTAAATCATCACCCGTTTGGCGAAGTAGGCTGTGATTCGATGAGAAATGAACAGGCACCGCATCGATTATATGCAACGCAGGACACGCTAGATAAACTAGTAATATCATCAACCATGTGTAGTTAACTAGTGATTATGTTAAGATTGATTGTTTTTTTATAAGATAAGTTTAATGCTAGCTAGCAACTTACCTTGGCTTCTTGCTGCCCTCGCGTAACAGGTAGTCAGCATGCCACGCAGGCTCCTCGTGGAGTGCAATGTAAAGCAGGTGGTTATAGCGTTGGACTAGTAACCGGAAGGTTGCAAAAACTAATCCCCGAGCTGACAAGGAAAAAAATCTGTCGTTCTGCCCCTGAACAAGGCAGTTAACCCACCGTTCCTAGGCCGTCATTGAAAATAAGAATTTGTTCTTAAATTACTTGCCTAGTTAAATAAAGGTGTAAAAAAGAAATATATATATATATTTTTTTTTAATTGTCCACAATCGGTGTCCAAAAATACCGATTACCGATTGCTATGAAAACTTGAAATCGGCCCTAATTAAAATCGGCCATTCCGATTAATCCTTCAGGGCCTTCATGGTCGAATTGCTGCAAAGAAACCACTACTAACGGACACCAATAAGAAGAAGAGACTTGGTTGGGCCAAAACACAAGCAATGGACATTAGACCGGTGGAAATCTGTTCTTTGGTCTGATGAGTCCAAATGTGCGATTTTTTGTATTCAACCGCCGTGTCTTTAGGTGAACGGAGGATCTCGGCATGTGTGGTTTCCACCGTGAAGCATGGAGGAGGAGGTGTGGTGGTGCGTTGCCGGTGACACTGTCTGTGATTTATTTAGAATTCAAGGCACACTTCACCAACATGTCTACCACAGCATTCTGCAGCGATACGCCATCCCATCTGGTTTGCGCTTAGTCCCACTATAATTTGTTTTTCAACAGGACAATGCCGCAACACACCTCCAGACTGTGTAAGGGCTATTTGACCAAGAAAGATATTGATGGGGTGCTGCATCAGATGACTTGGCCTCCACAATCACCTGACCTCTACCCAATTGAGATGGTTTGGGATGAGTCGGACCGCAGAGTGAAGGAAAAACAGCCAACAAGTGATCAGCATATGTGGGATCTCCTTCAAGACTGTTGGAAAAGAACTCCAGGTGGAGCTGGTTGAGAGAATGCAAGAGTGTTCAAAGCTGTCATCAAGGCAAAGGGTGGCTACTTTGAAGAATCTTAAATATATTTAAATTTGTTTAACACTTGTTTGGTTACTACATGATTCCATATGAGTTATTTCATAGTTTTGATGTCTTCACTATTATTCTACAATGTAGAAAATAGTAAAAAATAAAGAAAAACCCTTGAATGAGTAGGTGTGTCCAAACTTTTGACTGGTACTGTTATAAACTGAACAAAAACATATACAAAAAGTGTTGGTTCCATGTTTCATGAGCTGAAAATAAACGATAACCAGAAATTTTCCAGACGCACAAAAATAGTATTTCTCTCAAATTCTGTTCACAAATTTGTTTACATCCCTGTTAGTGAACATTTCTCCTTTGCCAAGATAATCCATCCACCTGGCAAATCAAAAAGCTGATTTAACAGCATGGGACAATAAAAGGCCACTCTAAAATGTGCCGTTTTGTCACACAACACAATGCCACAGATGTCTCAAGTTTTGAGGGAGTGTGCAATTGCCATGCTGACTACAGTAATGTCCACCAGAGCTGTTGCCAGATAATTTTGTTTTGGAGAATTTGGCAGTACATCCAACTGGCCTCACAACCGCAGACCACGCCAGCCCAGGACCTCCACATCTGACTTCTTCAACTGGGGGATTGTGGGTAAAACAGTGTGCAAACATTATTAATGTGACCAGTGTTCAATGACTGGAGAGAGCAAAGCAGTCTCTAAGGTTCAGGGCAGGGTACTGGGCGGAGGCTGGCGTGTGGTGGCTGTTTAACAGTCTGATGGCCTCCAGATAGAAGCTGTTAATCAGTCTCTTGGTCCCTCTGATGCACCTGTACTACCTCTGTCTTCTAGATGGTAGTGGGGTGAACAAGCCACACTCCAATCCTCAAGTATCAAATCACACTTGAAGTGGGTGGAGAGAGAGCAAGAACGGTAATACAAAGATCCCCCCCCCCGAAACCCCCTGCCATAATGTGATGAGTTAATGTGATCCTCTAAAGTCCTGCTTTCAAAATGATTAAGTGGGTGATTTTTGAAAATGTGGGACTTGAAAGCAGCAATCCCTAGCCATTTGATAGGCTACTTTCCCATTATAGTCTCATGAGTTAAGAATAGAAGGCCAAGGTTTTTCTTTCACTACCAGTTGATTCTCCCTCAGGAAAGGCAAAGTTCAAATGCAGACATACAGGGCTACTCCTGAAAACACTACTATAACAATCACACTTCTGGTATGAAAACACTACTATAACAATCACACTTCTGGTATGAATACACTACTATAACAATCACACTTCTGGTATGAAAACACTACTATAATACTAAAACTTCTGGTATGAAAACACTACATATAAACAATCACACGTCCTGGTATGAAAACACACTATAACATCACACGTCTGTATGAAAAACACTTTACTATAACAATCACACTTTCTGGTTATGAAAACACTTACTATAACGAATCACACGTCTGGTATGAAAACACTACTATAACAATCACAGTTCTGGTATGAAAAACACTACTATACAATCACAACTTCTGGTTATGAAAACACTGCTATAATAAACACACTTCTGGTATGAAAAAACTAACTATAAACCAATCACCACTCGGTATTGAAAACACTACTATACCAAATCACACGTCTGGTAGGAAAACACTACTATAACAATCACACTTTGGTAATGAAAACACTACTATAACAATCACACGTCTGGTATGAAAACACTACTATAACAATCACACTTCTGTATGAAAACCACTACTTACTATAATACTAAAAAACTTCTGGGTTATGAAAACACTGAGATTAATAATCACACTTCTTGGTATGAAAACACTGCTATAATAATCACACTTTCGCGTATGAAAACACTACTATAACAATCACCACTTCTGCGTATTGAAACTACTATAACAATCACACTTCTGGTATGACAAACACTGCTATAATAATCACATCTGGTTATGAAAAACTACTACGTATAATACTAAAACTCTGATTGAAACACTACTATAAAATCACACTTCTGCTATGAAAACACTACTATAAACAATCACACTTCTGGTATGAAAAACACTACTTACTATAATACTAAACTTTCTGGTATGAAAACACTACTATTAATAAATCACACTTTCTGCGTATTGAAACACTAGTATTAATAACACACTTCTGGTATAGAAAACACTACTAAACTGAGCAAAAAAAAGGAATACGTCCCTTTTTCAGGACCCTCGTCTTTCAAAGATAATTTCGTAAAAATCCAATAATTTCAAAGATCTTCATTGTAAAGGGTTTAAACAATGTTTACCATGCATGTTCAATAACATAAACAATTAATGAACCGGGAACGGACGTAAAGACACTAACAGCTTACGTAGCGGTAGGCAATTAAGGTCACCGTATGAAAAACTTAGACACTAAAGAGTCTTCGACTGACTCTGAAAAACACCTAAAGAGATTGCCCCAGGGCCCTGCTCATCTGCGTGAACGTGCCTTAGCATGTGCAAGAGGCATGAGGACTGCAAGATGGTGGCCAGTGACAATAAATTGCCATGTCGTTACTGTGAGACGCCTAAGGCAACGGTGACAGGATGGACAAGCTGACTGTCCTCGCAGTGGCAGACCACGTGTAACAACACCTGCACAAGATCAGTACATCCGAACATCACACCTGCAGGACAGGTACTGCCCGAGTTACACCAGGAACGCACAATCCCTCCATCAGTGCTCGGACTGTCCGCAATAGGCTGAGAGAGGCTGGACTGAGGGCTTGTAGGCCTGTTGTAAGGCAGGTCCTCGCCAGACATCACCGGCAACAACGTCGCCTATGGGCACAAACCCACTGTCGCTGGACCAGACAGGACTGGCAAAAAGTGCTCTTCACTGACGAGTCGCGGTTTTGTCTCACCAAGGGTGATGGTCACATTCCCGTTGATCGTCGAAAGAATGAGCGTTCGTTACACCGAGGCCTGTCCATCCTTCTCCCTCATGAGGAACCCTTCCTGCAGGCTCATCCTGACAATGCCACCAACCATACTGCTCGTGCTGTGCGTGATTTCCTGCAAGACAGGAATGTCAGTGCTCTGCCATGGCCAGCAAAGAGCCAAGATCTCAATTCAATTGAGCACGTCTAGGACCTGTTGGATCGGAGGGTGAGGGCTAGGGCCATTCCCCCCAGAAATGTCTGGGAACTTGCAGGCGCCTTGGTGGAAGAGTGAGGTAACATCTCACAGCAAGAACTGCAAATCTGGTGCAGACCATGAGGAGGAGGTGCACTGCAGTAATTAATGCAGCTGGTGGCCACACCAGATACTGACTGTTACTTTTGATTTAACCCCCCTTTGTTCAGGGACACATTATTCCATTTCTGTTAGTCACATGTCTGTGGAACTTGCTCAGTTTACGTCTCAGTTGTTGAATCTCGTTATGTTCATACAAATATTTACACATGTTAAGTTTGCTGGAAATAAACGCAGTTGGCAGTGAGAGGACATTTCTTTTTTTGCTGAGTTTATAATAATCACACTTCTGGTATGAAAACATTGCTATAATAATCACACTGCTTGTAAGTGAAAAACGAAGAATTAGATGTGCATTTAATGCCAACCACTGCCTTGTCCCGAGGCTCGCTTTCAGAAACACAGCTCCATTTCACTGCCACTGTAGTCAGCCTTCAGCTGACAGCAAATATAATCAAAGTTTGTGGTCTCCCTCCCTCCCTACCTCTCTCCCTCTCTCTCCCTCCTTCCCTCCCTCCCTCTCTCTCTCCCTCTCCCCCTCTCTCTCTCTCCCTCCCTCTCCCTCTCTCTCTCCCTCCTTCTCTCCCTCCTTCTCTCCCTCCTTCTCTCCCTCCTTCTCTCCCTCGCACCCTGATCACAAACACAGTTCACGTTCATAGTAGCCATGTTGTATTCCTTCTGGCCTCAATGCACTCTCCTCCTCTCACCTTTCCCTTCGTTTTTGGACTCAATGAACAACACATCAGCTGTATGTGACCAAGAAAAAACCTTTCCAAGCCAAACCATATCATAACCGCTACACACAGCCTGCATCGTTGTCACCATATTAGCTAAAGTAACGTCCTAGTCAACATAGCTAATAGAACTAACGCGTTAGTTAACTCGCTAAACAACCATACAGTAACATTACAGTGTTTAGTCAGTAAGCAATTACACCGGCGGGACCCAGTGGCAATAAATTAATAAAACCAACAGCTTACATCGACTTGGAAGACTTTCAGTGTTGTGTTGGAGAGTCATAGCCAGCTAGCTAACATAGCATCTGTTCTGTTTGAGGCGGGTGTTTTAAGTAGGGCTAAACTAGCTAGCTGTATTTGCTAGCTAAGTAAGTGAAACTGAAGGTGAATTTTTTTAATGAAATCTCTCTTCCTCTCTCGCTTCTCCCTTCATTTT
>NW_019946613.1:22831-29198 GCF_002910315.2 Salvelinus sp. IW2-2015
CCCTCCAATTCAATGGCCTTTATGGCATGGTGGAAACGATGTTTACATTTGCCAAAGCTCTCTCTCTCTCTTACATCTCCTCTCTCCCATCTCGTCTCTCTCCCCCATCTCGTTCCCTCTCCCCCATCTCTCTCTCTCCCATCTCTCTCTCTCCCCTTCTCTCCTTCTGTAGTGGAATTGAAAGTGCTTCGTGCCAGTGAGTTCTTCCTGTCTCCAATACCTTGTGCGTGTGAGTGTTCACTGCACGGGCAACTTTCCATCATCATTACACCCAAGCCAAGCGGCAGGCAGGCAGGGAGGGAGGAAGGCAGGCGAGAGAGAGGCAGGACAGGGCAGCGAGAGAAGAGAGAGAGGCAGGCAGGGAGGGAGAGAGAGTCAGGGCAGGGGGAGAGAGAGATGCAGGCAAGGAGAGGGACGAGGAGAAGTATCAGGCAGGAGGGAGGCAGGCAGGGAGAGAAGCCAGGCAGGAGAGAAGAGATGCAGGCCAGGGAGGGAAGAGAGTCAGGCGGGAGAGGCAGGAGAAGAGGCAGGCGAGGCGAGAGAGAGCAGCAGGAGGGAGAGCAGGCAGGAGGGAGAGCAGGCAGGGAGGGAGAGCAGGCAGGGACGGAGAGGCAGGCGGAGGGAGGCAGGCAGGCAGGAGAGCAGGAGGGAGAGCGGCAAGGGAGGCAGAGGGAGGAGAGAAGTCAGGCAGGGAGGAGATTCAGGCAGGCAGGGAGGGAGAAGAGTCAGCAGGGATGGGAGAGGAGTTCAGGCAGGAAGGAGAGGCAGGCAGGGAGGAGAGAGAGAGGCAGGTGAGGAGAGCAGGAGGGAGGAGGCTAGTGAGGGAGAGAGAGGCAGCAGGGAGGAGAGATGAGGAGAGGAGGAGGGAGCGGGCAGGGAGGAGGAGGCATGGGAGGCAGGCAGGCCAGGAAGGCATGCCAGGGGGGGGGGAGGAAGAGGAGGATGCAGCTAACGGATGAGAAACTGGCAAGGAGGAGAGCCAGGAAACGTCGAGGATCGTATGGACGACGCGCGAAGACCAATACGGGGCCGAAACCTAGGGGAGAGGAGGGAGAGAGAGAGGCAGGCAGGGAGGAGAGAGAGAGACGGCAGGAGGAGGGAGAGGAGCAGGCACGGGCAGGCAGGCAGGCATGCAGGGAGGGCAGGCGAGGCGAAGAGAGAGAGAGAGAGGCAGCAGGCGAGGGAATACAGCGCAGGCAGGGAGAGAGAGAGTCAGCTACAAAGACCAACCATGTCCTCCAGGCTCAACAGGGGGCCTTACAAGCTCCACACACACAGACAGACACACACATATACACACACAGACACACACACACACACACACACACACAAGATACAAAGACAAACACAGACACAACAGGGGCCTTCCAAGCCTCCAGCAGATTCTCCTAGATTTGTCTGCATGGCAAAATATCCATTCCTTTACAAAAGCAACAGTGCAGGCGAGCTTTTAAAGCAACGTTCCCAAATGGTCCTGGTCCTAAAGAGTACCCCTCCCTGCCTCTCAGCTGTGTTCAACTTTCTCCAAGGTTGCATCTCAAATGGCACCCTATTCCCTATGTTAGGGCCTGGTCAAATAGTGCTATAGGCTGGTAAAGTAGTGCACTACCCAAGGGCCCTGGTCAAAAGTAGTGCACTACCCTAGTGGGGCCCCTCCGGTCAAAGATGTAGTGCACTACCCATAGGGCCGCGTTATTCAGGAAAAAGTTAGCGCACTACCCATAGGGCCCGCTGGTTCCAAAGAGTAGGGCACTACCCATAGGCTCAAAGTAGGACCATGAGCGGTCAAAAGTTAGTGCCACTACCCATAGAGCCTCTGGTCAAAAGTAGTGCATACCATAGGGGCCCTGGGTCAAAGAAGTAGTTTTGCTTGCCCACTACCCATTAGAGCCCTCGGTTCAAAGAAGTTTAGTTATTTTGCCAACTACCCATTAGAGCCCTGGATCAAAAGATAGGCACTACCCATAGCACCTGGTAAAGTAGTGCCACAACCATAGAAGCCCTGTCAAAATAGTGCCCAGTAAATAACCATTAGAGCCCTGCGTCAAAAGTAGTGCACTACCCATAAGGGCCCTGGTCAAAGCTAGTGCCATACCCATAGGCCCTGCGTCAAAAGTAGCTGCACTTATAGGGGACCAGTGGGATCCAGCCCAAATTCATCATGAGCGTGCGATACCTTTTAAAACGAAGAGGCAGAAGATTAAAACCAGGTCTTTTGCCAGGGCACGATGACCTTAAACTGTATTGTTCCCTTCAGGACATTCTCAGGGCATGTTGTTGTCACCTATGTCCCTATGTAGGCCCACATACGTTTGACAAGGCGCCCTACATAGCGAATAGGGCGCCATTTGGAACATTGGCTTCAATAGAATTGTCTCCCTGATCTGGGACGACGGGATTACGGGAGACGAGAACGAGCGAATCAGTTTGATCCAACTTCTTAATTCAAGTGGTCAATTCATCCAACAATCAATATAATCAACGTGTGATGGCACATCCCCAGACCATCAGGTCGTTACAATCCCCCTCTACTAGGGCTGTGTGCTCTGTCTAAGCCAAAGAGCTGATGTATCAGGACTTAACCTGGGGTGAGAGGCCTAAGCAGTCAAGCTTTCTCTCCCTCCCTTCTTGTTCATCGCCAGCCAGAGATGCTCATTCCAACATCCTGAAAATGATTCATCAACCAGCTTTAAGACAAGTCGGGGTATAAACAGCCAGCAATCAAACACACACACACACACACACACACACACACACACACACACACACACACACACACACACACACACACACACACACACACACACACACAACACACACACACACACACACACACTGTCACTGTGTCTGATACCACACCTGCCTCCTAAATAGTTCCGTTTGAATATGAATAGCTGCTATTGGGCCAAACTCTCCAACGAATACAGATGGTATCACCCCCTACTTGCCAACCCACCCCCAACATACGATGGTATCACCCCTATTGGGCCAACCCCCAAACAATTACGATGTATCACCTTCCTTATTGGCAACCCCCCCAACATAATTGATGGTATCACGCTCCTATTGGGCCAGACCCGCCAAAGCAGAATACGATGAGTATGATCTCTATTGGCGCCACCGCCCCCGCAAAAACTACGATTTGTTACACTCCTACTTGGCCATCCCCCCCAACAATACATGGTATCACCTCCTATGGCCAACCCCCCAAAACACGATGGTATCATCCCCTATTGGCCATCCCCCAACAAAACACGATGGTATCACCCCCTATTGGCCAACCCCTCAAACAATACGATGGTATCACCTCCTATTGGCCTAACCCCCAACAACACGATGGGTATCACCTCCTATTGGCCAACCCCCCCCCCAACAATACGATTGGCACCTCCTATTGGCCAACCCCCTCAACATATGATGGTATCACCTCCTATTGGCCAACCCCCAACAATATGATGGTATCACCTCCTATTGGCCAACCCCCCAACAATACGATGGTATCACCTTCTATTGCAATCCCCCAAACATACGATGGTATCACCTTCTATTGGCCAACCCCCCAAATATAGACGGTATCACCTCCTATTGGTCAACCCCCCAAACATACGATGGTATCACCTTCTATTGGCCAACCCCCCAAATATAAGACGGTATCACCTCCTATTGGCCAACCCCCCCCCAAACATACGATGGTATCACCTCCTATTGGCCAAACCCCCAAATATAAGACGGTATCAACTCCTATTGGCCAACCCCCCAAACATACGATGGTAGTCACCTCCTATTGGTTTCTATTGGACAAATTCAGGTATTTTTATCCCAGTTTTGTTTGCTTCCATTTAAGAAACGTTTTTCAACAGAAGAATCGGCATAATGAATGCACCTGATCACAAACACAGTTCACGTTCATAGTAGCCATGTTGTATTCCTTCTGGCCTCAATGCACTCTCCTCTCTCACCTTTCCCTTCGTTGTGGACTTCAATGAACAACACATCAGCTGTATGTGACCAGAAGAAAAAACCTTTCCAAGCCAAACCATATCATAACCGCTACACACAGCCTGCATCTTGTCACCAATTAGCTAAAGTAACGTCCTAGTCAACATAGCTAATAGAACTAACGCGTTAGTTAACTCGCTACAACCACATACAGTAACATATAAGTGTTTAGTCAGTAAGCAATTACACCGGCGGGACCCAGTGGCATAAATTAATAAAACCAACAGCTTACATCGACTTGGAAGACTTCAGTGTTGTGTTGGATAGTCATAGCCAGCTAGCTACATAGCATCTGTCTGTTGAGCGGGTGTTTTAAGTAGGCTAAACTAGCTAGCTGTATTTGCTAGCTAAGTAAGTGAAACTGAGGTGAATTTTTTTATAAGGAAGAAGAAATTAATTTGTTGAAAACTGTTCAACTATTGTCTTTCTCTCTTTTTGAGTCAACTACTCACCACATTTTATGCACTGCAGTGCTAGCTAGCTTATGCTTATGCTTTCAGGACTAGATTCATTCTCTGATCCTTTGATTGGGTGGACAACATGTCAGTTCATGCTGCAAGAGCTCTGATAGGTTGGAGGAGGACGTTGTCATAATTCCTGTGGAAGTGTACGGAAGGGGGTGAGAACCATGAACCTCCTAGGTTTTGTATTGAAGTCAATGTACCCAGAGGAGGACGGAAGCTAGCTGTCCTCCGGCTACACCATGGTGCTACCCTACAGAGTGCTGTTGAGGCTACTGTAGACATTCATTACAAAACGGTTTGTTTTAATCAATTATTTGGTGACGTGTGAATATATTTAACATAGTTTTATCTAAAAGAAAAGGATAACTTTTTCAATTATGAAAGGTTTTTATTAATGAAATTCACCGAAGAGGATGGTTCTCCCCTTCCGCCTCTGAGGAGCCTCCACTGGTATGCAGTGGAGTCAGATTTGGGACACCGCCAGTGCCTAGTCCCTACTACCCAGGGATGTCATTCCAGCTGGAACATACAATAAGAAGAGCTAGAGCTTTTCATGTTGTTGTATCACAGAGGAAACATTACATTTAACTCTGAAACGTGTTTAGGGGCAGCAGGTAGCATTATTTTTATGAAATTCACTGAGAATGATGGTCCTCCCTTTCCTCCACTGACACAAACACAAACAGAACAGCTCCTCCAAGCACTGCGCTGCCAAAACGCCAGTCACGCCAGTCACACCAGTCACGCCAGTCACGCCAGTCACGCCAGTCACACCAGTCACACCAGTCACGCCAGTCACGCCTGTCACACCAGTCACACCAGTCACGCCTGTCACGCCAGTCACACCAGTCACGCCTGTCACGCCAGTTTAGATAAGACCAAGCAGTCATGTGGGCCTCTTAGAAAGCGTCTTGGTCTACAGTAGTCCACTACCCTATAGACCCTGGTCTACAGTAGTCCACTACCCTATAGACCCTGGTCTACAGTAGTCCACTACCCTATAGACCCGGTCTACCAGTAGTCGCACTAACCCTATATGACCACTGGTCTACAGTAGTGCCACTCCATATGACCGCTGGTCTACAGTAGTTCCACTACCTATAGCCCCTGGTCTACAGTAGTCCACTACCCCTATAGACGCTGGGTCAACCAGTAGTCCACTACCCTATCGACGCCTGGCTCTAACAGTAGTCCACTACCCTATAGACTGGTCTACAGTAGTCCACTACCTCTAAGGACCCTGGTCTAACAGTAGTCCATACCCTATAGACCGCTGGTCTACAGTAGTCCACTACCCTATACGACCCTGGTCTAAAGTAGCTCCACTTAGCCCTATAGGGGACCTGGTCTACAGTCGTGGCCACTACCCGATAGCCCTGGTCTACAGTAGTTCCTATACCCTATAGACCTGGTCATACAGTAGTCCACTACCGCTATAGACCCTGGTCTAACAAGTAGTCCACTTACCGCTATAGACCCTGGGTCTGACAGTAGTCCCACTACCAGGCTATAGACTCCAGTGGTCTACAGTAGTCCACTACCCCTATGACCCTGGTCTACAGTAGTCCACTACCCTATAGACCCTGTCTTCAGTAGTCCACGTACCGCCAATATAGACCTGTCTACCAGTAGTCACTAACCTATAGCACACTGTGTAGTGACCGTCCTACCCAGCTGGTCCAGCTATCCACTACTATGACCTGGTCACAGTAGTCCACTACCATTAGCGCTGGTCTACAGTAGTCCACTACCCTATAGACCCTGGTCTAGCAGTAGTCGCACTACCTCTGGTCTCAGTTAGTCCAGTAACCGCTATAGACCTCGGTGCTAGCATAGTTACCTACTAGCCCTATCGACACCTGGTCTACAGTAGTCATACTCTAGTAGGCCCCTCTGGTCAACAT